>NW_026125621.1:0-146548 GCF_943737965.1 Phodopus roborovskii
CCTTCATTTATTCAGGTAAACTAAGCCCCACTGATGCCCATTCCACAAACAACATGGGAGAATAATTTAAAATCTGCTTCCTGCCAAGAGATTTAAGCCCAAGATGAAGACCCTGACCTAACTCCCTGTCCCAAACCATACACACCTAAGAAATCTCTGCAGAACATAGACTCATTTTATATACTGGAATTAAACTTCACTCAGTACAGTATTGTAACTCTTGTTAGCAGAGAGTTAAAAACATTATAATCTTGTATTGCTAAGAGACATCTGCATCACCACTTTTTACTACTTTCTAAAATATTTATAAGGCAAACCTGAAAGTGGAATGGGATATTCAGAACTTCAAGTATTCAGACCTTCAGTTATCCAGCATCAGCCCCCCCCACTGCACACCAACAGCATTGCATGCATGTGCACACTGGACAGTTATATCATAAGCAACACACCCCCCGATGCCAGGGCTGCAGAGTCTCCCCAAACCAAGAAACACATTGAGAGGAAGGCTCAGAGGACAAGGGTAACTGCCCAGTTCACCACATTGGACCAAAAGAACCCTAGTCTGTCTCATGGTCCACACAAATTTTGCAGAAATGACATCTGAGCAGACCTGCTTTGAAACCCGTACATTCAGAATGGTGTAACCTTTGTTCTTCCTTATAACTCGATAGAGCAGAAGGAAAAGAGAATCATGGAAACAAGCCTTCTCAGAGTTCAGCATTGCCTGGGACTACTCAGTTGGACCAAAAATTTGTGCAGCCCATGACCAGGGAATCAGAAATCCATGACTCAGATTGTATAGTCCTTGTAACTCTGCACAACCCACCCTGCAGATAGTGGCCTATTCCAGAAAGTTTGTGTTTTCGTATACATTCTTCTTCTGTCCTGGAAGTCAAGCTGCTCATTATGAAAATCACAGTGACCTTTCTGTGCCATATTGTTACATACTCATTGTTCCTGGTCAGTAACCTTGACATCAGAGCTAGGAAATACTGCAGCCAAATGTATGCCACCTTCCAATACTCACTGTGTTTAATGTGAAACTCCTGTTTAAGAAAAGCAGGCTATGAATTAGAGAACACTGAGTAATCATAGTAGGGCTTGTGGGCAGAAAAGTGTAAGTGGATATGATGTAGTTATGATCTAAAATAAAAAAAAATATTTTGAAAAGCTGAAAATAGCTTCATGGCCATGTGCTCCAGAGACTAGGGGTTTCAATTAGAGCACACCAAGTATTTCTCTCAGATTGTACATCCAAAACCCACAAAATATAACAGTCCTGTTACATAGTCCACAAGAGTACACCCAGACCGGTTTTTGCTGAATACTATAATTATCACAATTTGTATACATGATAAGGCTCTCTCCTTTATCCAGAATCTTGATAGCCCTCATCTGTGGATTTCAAGATACAGCCCATAATTATGGGATGTATGGATGTATACAATCCACAATTATGGATTCTCTCTAGGAATGATTACGTAATTCCACATTGCTTACCTCAACTACTGTTGAAGGAGGAAATCTCAGCTTCCATCCTGCCTCTATCATTCTGCACTGTGACTCCAGCTGCATCCAAGTGGGACATGAACTCAATCATTGCAAAATCCCTCTCCATTTATAAGATCCCACAATAATCAGAGATCTTGGGAGTTCACTCATTTTCTGGTCTATTTTCCTTCTCACTGACAAGGCAAGAACCTGAGTGTAATGAAGTGTACGATTCTCTTCCCAGTACTTCTACAGTACATCCCTCCTGCAAGGCATCCACCTATGTGTATAGTGTCGATTGCATGGGAGGGGAGAGTGGCTGGGGGCCCCGGGAAGTTGGGAGGGGGAAGGTGGGTGGGTGTGGGTTGGAGGGAACTTGTTTGATAAGAGTAAAAAAAAATTTTAAAAATTAAAAACATTCAAAAGATACCAATGCAATTTTCAAAAACCAAGTTAACATATTTTAATAATTTAAAAATTTTACCTCTATTGACTTTGAAATATCACACCTCCACAGAGAGAACATCACTTCCAGCACAAGTTCTAATAGATCTTAATAATAAAAACTCACAGTAATCTAACAGGGAGGGGAAGGTGAAAACTGAAGTGTCACAGATTCAGAGCATCTGGCTAATAGAGTTCTTTTCTATACCTATTCTCAGACAAGCCATGTGCTCCTGTCCTCACACTGCCTCCTCAGATTGACTGCTATCTCTTCGATCCCTCAGACTAATTGGCCTCAAAAACAACATCATCTCACTGCATGCTCTTCTGTCTCCTCTAACTTATCTTCTTTCTCTCTGTCCAGCCGTGTCAATCCTATCTTGAAATCCATACTGCTGGTATTAAAGGGCCTGATTCCCAAGTCCCGGGACCACCTTAGTGAGCTGTTTGTCTTCAGACTTTGTATGTGTCTAACTAGTGACATAGTGTGTGTGTCTAACTACTGATTTAGTATGTGTGGATAACTAGTGACTTAGGTGTGTAGCTGACTAAATACATAGAAATACATAGGTGAATGGCTAACTACTAGCTCTGTGTGTGTGGCTGACTAATTTCTTGGTGTTTGTGGCTAGCTAGTGAATTAGATGTGTGGCTGACTAATGACTTAGTATGGGTGAGTAAGTAGTGATATATTGTGTGTGACTAACTAGAGACATTGTGACTGTGGCTAACTAGTAACCTAGCTTTGTGGCTAACTATTGACTTAGTCAATGTGGTTAGTTACTGCTTAGGCAACGCTAGCCACAGAACGATCCTGCCTTTCATCTCAACCTTCACAAACTGTACACCTACATATGCTGGTCTGTGTTCAAAGACACGACAGATTAAAACATGCTGGGAAATTACAAAATCACTCCCCCTACCACAGTCATGTACTTTTTTCATAGTGGTGACTCCAGCACCTGGTTGCTTACCCTGAATCCTCCCTGCATTGTAACGCAGTACGGTTTTTGCGCCCGCTGCCTGGTCCTTGTCCCACCGCCATACAGCCCCAAATAACACACAGAGACTCTGTATTTGATACAAAGCTATTGGCCAGGTGCTAGTTTCTTATTGGCTAGCTATGTCTTAATTATTAACCCATTTCTATGTATTTCCCACGTGGTCTTAACGGGGAGTGAGGTAGGCTTCTGGTCTTTCCATGCTGACTCCTTCTCCCTACTTCCTATTTCCCTCCTTGTCTCCTAGTCCCTCCTATCTTCCTTTACTATTGGCCAACAGTGCTTTATTTATTAACCAGTATGAGAAACATATATAGGATGACATCTCCCATCACTGCAGTGTAAACAATTTTCCTTATTCTGGTCTGAAGGCAGAAGCAATGCTCCACATGCAAATGCTTTTCCTGTGACTACACTGGATAGTTGGCTACTTGACTCTAATGGAAAATTTGGAAATCTCTTAGGTGTTACACTAATTTAAGAATTTTGAAGGTATAGTATAGAAGACAGCAAGGCCATTGCTTTAGAGAGCAAGAGCATGCAACCAATTCCACTTCACATCAACATATGAGATTGTCTCATGAACATTCTTCTAACATGATGAAATTGCATCTGTTCTAGCATTAATATGACTTCAGGGAGTAAGTCACTTCACCCACAAACGAGATCCATAAACACAAATATTTCTAACATAACATGTATCTATCTCTGGGAAATAATCTATTTGTTCAATGGTACCTCCTACTTTTTCTTCTAAGAGGTTCAAGGTGGCTGGATTGATGTTGAGGACTATTATCCATTTAAACTTGAGTTTTGTGCATGGCGACACACATGGGTCTATCTGCAGTCTTCTACACACCCTCATCCAATTGTGCCAGCATCATTTGTTGAAGATGCTGGTCTATTGTCTCCGGTGATTTCATTATTTATTTATTTATATCAATGGTGATATCATTTTGTTATCCCTCTTGGGGTGTAGTATGAGATATTATCTCATTATTCATTCATTTTTTTTGTTCAAATCTGTGATTAAATACTCAATGAACTCTTCAGTCATGAGCAATATCATAGGAGTCACATGTAAAACACCATCCACTTGTTGATTATTTATTCATATATTTATGAAAATCTGTTGTTATTCATTCAATGATCGCTCGAGTTTTGAGCTTCGTTATGGGAGTCAACCATGCCAGACCATCCCATCATCTAATACTACACATACTTATTTAACTGTAATACTGAGAAATTAAAAAAAAATCATCATTTCATTAATGTATTTAAAATAAAGGTGATGTTATGGACCATAGGTCCCTTTTGGAGTCAGATGTTGTGAGTTGATGATGTAACATCATCTCATTATTTGATTATTTAGCTATTGAAACAGATCATTACATCAGCCATAGTTTTACAAGTTTCGTGCCAACTTGTAGAGTTAATATTAAGCACCAGCTTATTAATTATCAATTTAAGTTTTTAAATACATCATTATTCCATGAAGAGAAGGGTTGACTTCTCCATGTCGGATTTAATTGTGCAGCACCATATTATTATTCAATGATATTTCATTACATACTATTTATTTAAATCGATGAAGATGTTGTCATTCATGACAGAAGTCTGGTTATTCCTCCCTGGGAATTAATCGTGTGTCATTATGGGTTTGGCCCCTGTGTGATTGACACAGCAGGAGACTGGTACTAGAAGCAGTGCCCAGAGAATGAGGGACACTGGGTTATGCAGTGATTACTGACTATGTAATAATAGATTTTCAAAGATCGAATGATTATCGATTGAAAAAAAATTGTATTATTTCGCATCATCAGTTTCTGGGAGGTTGCGATAGAGCTGACCTATGAAGGACACAGTCAACACCGATTTTAAAATCTGAATAATTCAATAATCTCATGATCAAAGAATCTTATCTAATGAACTCTGTTGGGCTGATAACATGACACACCTCCAACTTCAAATAACTCTAAATAACCATATTAGAAATTGGGAAAAAGAACTCAATAGAGAATTATCAATTGAGGAATCTAAAGTGATTTAAAGGACCATAAGACAGTACTCAACATCCTTAATCATCAGCCAAGTGCAAATAAAACAACTCTGAGAAACAATGAGAACAAGATGCTCTAAATGAAGAGAAATTTAATTTATTTTCAACACTTAGGAAAGGATTCTGTTAGAGGCGATTAATGGTATTGTTTGCATTCTGGAAATGAGAAAATTGAAGCATGGAAAATAGGTTGAAATACTCATCATTGTGCTTGAATGGCATAATGATGCTTTCATTTTCATGCTTATATCATTATAGGGATGTTGTAGCTTGAGAGACTGGTAAATATGTACAACTCAAAAAAAAAAAAAAAAAAAAAAAGATCCCTCTTTTGTTTTTGTGAGAAAATCAGTGAGGCTGCAAGGTTAGTCGATGGGTGGGTATGCTAATTTTATCATGTGGGAGGTGCACTAGATTGTGACAGAATGTTGGATCATAAATGTTGCCGGGCAACCCTGCTTGCATTCTGTATCCTGATATCATGGGCCAAGGACCAGAGAGCAGCTTCGATAAAGTGTTATCATAGGACATCACAATCTCCCAAGATAACTATCTCCGAAAACTTTTAATGGCAGCATTTGTTTCCCCTAACCAAGTCATAACCAAATCTCTGGAAGTTGGCCTAGAGCTATTACTGGTTACCCAATTCAACATTACCTAATATCAGAGAATATAGTCTGTGGATGAACGGTTCAAAGACTTCTGTTTATGGATGCTCTCTCTTCTAAGAAGTAAAACTATGGATTAAAAGATAATAAGACTCATAATTACTCATCAAAAGTTGAGTGTTCCTTTGGTAACTTCCATCAGATTGGTGATAATCCATGTGTTAGGGTAGACATAGGGATTATTGGAATGCAGTTCATCTCTTTTGAGTCAGCTTTCCAACATCAAACGTGTGATATGTTCTAAAACCCTGCATACACAATGACATTTCACCATATACACATTTTACTACTCAATTCTGTGAGTAAATAAGCCATGAACTGGGGAGTTTCACACAAACTTGTGGGAGTCAAGTTGGAGAAAACTTGTGTCGAGTATGGCAGACCATTTCATCCTCTGATTATGTTATTATTTAATTATTAAAATAGGACATTAGATTATCCATGATCAGTGGATTATTGTTCCACAATGTGGGAATCAAGTACTTTAGACCATCTAAATATTAATTATGTAATTAAATTATTTAAATTAATGATGACATCATTGTTCACAAGTCTGGTTTGGAGCCACCTTAGGGAAGTGGATGGTGTCACATCAGCTCATTATTTGATTATTTAGTTATATAAACCAATGATGATATCATCTGTGACACCTGGAATTTGGTGCCACCTTGTGGGGTCAAGTGTGACAGATCATCTAATTACATAATTAAAGTATTTGAATTGACCGTTTGTGTTAAGTCCCAAGATAATGTACATATTTGTATAGTCATGTAAACCAGTAATCCTCTATTCCGTGAAGAGTCATGTAAAATTCCCTCTTTTGGAATTAATATACCATATCATCACATTTTACGATTAATTTCAATTGACAATGATGACATCCTTCATGACTGGAGTCTGGCCATTCTCCCCTGCCACTTAACTGCTACATCACCTCTTTATTGTGACAGTTAGCTATTACTGACTTATTTAATTATTTAAATCATTGAAATGGCAGACAATGTCATCATCGATTACGATGACATCATTGATTCTGTTTAGGGTGCAAATTTCTATCAGCGACCAGGATAGGAAGGTTGTAGACATGGACACAGCAGTTTCTGGATGACCTATGCATGACCCAGAGTACTAGGGATGCTGCTGTGCCAGGTGTGAGCCCATCATCTCAGGTTCTGCCGCACCACAACAGAGATTCAGGAGCTGGTGATGATGTCAGGCCAACAGAGTTCATCAGGGAAGATAGTACAATTATCTCTTTATTAACTTATGGAATTTTAAAAATCAATGAAGACAGCATACTTTATCATGTCCGGCATGCCTGCCAGGAATTGATGAGACAAAAAGTTCAACGACTTACACCTTTAAATGTGTAATTATTAAATCGTTTCCTCATATAATCTGTGAACCCTGAAGTTTGGTGCCACCTTGTGTGACTCAGGTGTGACAGACAATCTAACTATCTCATTATTTCATTATTCAAATCTCCCTTTTTCCTCTCCAGGAAGAGTGGAGTCTGGATCCACCTTTTTGGTGGTAATTGTCCCTTTTGGTGATTTCATTATTTAGTTATGTATTTATTTTAGCGAATGGTGATATCATTTTTTAGCTCTCTAGGGGTGAATTTGAGTAATTATCTCATTATTCATTCAATTTTTGCTCAAATCTATGATCAAATGATTTTTATTCATTTAATCATCAAAGTACTACTTCCTTGACAATCACTGGACTCTGGCTCCATCTTTTGGAAGTTAAGTATGAAGGATTATCCAATCAGATACTTTTTTGATTACGTATTTAATGATGGTGTCATCCATTGTGGGTTTGGCTGCTGTGCGATTGACACAGGAGGAGATTGATACCAGAACCAGTGCCGAGCAAATAAGGGACATTGGGATATCCACTGATTTCTGATTTCATAATAATAGATTTTGAAGGATCGAATGTTTAACCGATTTAAAAAACTACATTGTTTCGCACCATCAGTTTCTGAGATCTTGCAACAGAAGTGACCCATGAGGGACACATGCAACACCAATTTTACAAATGGAATAATTTTATAAACTCATGAGCAGAGAATCTTATTTAATGAACTCTGTTGGGCTGACAACATGACACACCACCAACTCTAAATAATTCTAAATAACCACATGAGAAAGTGGGGTACAGGACTTAATAGAGAATTTTCAATAGAGTAATCAGAAATGACTGAAAGAAACATAAGACATTGCTCAAAATCCTTAGTCAACAGCCAAAGTCAAATCAAAACAACCATGAGAAACCATGTGATCAAGCTGTCCTAAAGGTAAGAAAATGAAAAGAATTTTTTTTTTTTTTTGTAGCTCCCTTCCTACCATCTCTTACATGAATCGGGCGAAGGCCTAGAGTTAGAAATAAAGACAAGACAGTGGGTCATTCCTTCAATGCAATGTCAGAATGCCAAATACTGAATGCCATTTATTGAGGGGCAAGAGAATGGGCTTTATTACTGACTTACAGCACAGTGGAAAATTACAGGGAAATTTCGGCTTAGCTCCTCACTATGGGGTGTGTGTTTTCATGAGGTATGTATGTGTTGTCACAAGTTGTCTGTTGTCAAGGGAGTGTGTTGTCTCGAGGTTTGTTACCATAAAGGGAAGAGTACCAACAACAGCCATGGTGCAATGAATACCCTCCAACAGCTTCAGGCTTTCTCAAGTTGCTTTGGGTCTTACAGTTCTCCCCTTTCTTTTAATATAAACTAACACCTGCCTTATTTGGAAGAAGATGTCAGCATAATTATTTACCTGTCATTGGAGAGGTCACCCAGGCCCATATCCTTCCTTTCTTAGGTTGGATATTTGCCCTCTCTGCCTTACTGTCCCTGGTGAATAGTTTGTTAGCCTCATGTGGGCAGAGGCATTTTACCTCAAGCCAAAGACTGCATCTGTCTTATTAAAAAGTTGGCCTGGGCCTGTTTAGTGCTGTGGCAAAGTAGACCAAATGCAAGGGCTACAAACCCCAGATGATCTGCTCACAAGGCCTTGTAAAAGGCCTTCTGCACTGGCAAGTGAAATTCATGTTTCATAGATGTTAATGATCTGCATGGGTAAAGCATGTGTATAACTGAAAAACTCATCACTCCAGGATTTCTGGAGAAAAATGAGGAATTAACACAGATAATTGTGAAAGACAGAAGAAGAAGCCATATGAGTTTCTCACAAAAATTCAAGTGTTCCTATAGGAGATTAGTTTGTAAATTTAGTTTAAAAATGCCAATTTGTACTAGATAATAAAGTGTGATTTGGGTAGCTAAGGCTTAAGTCAAATCACCTGATAGTTGATCCACTGTGCTTTGCAGTATTTACCGATGGGGAGAGGGCTATGGTAGAAACTGTAGCTTCAGGGGTGAAGGCAGCACTGGCAGCCATGATCCCAGAATCTCCTTTCCTCTCTGCTGCACACCTGGGTTCGTCCCCAAGACAGCTGTTACAGTCGGCAGACCTGCTGAGAACAATTGAAATTTTCTCCAAAATTATTAGCATTGTTTACAACAATAAGAATGGAATACAGTGCCTGAGATGAAGGTGAAATTCTTGTCCTTTGGATAAAAGTATAAATTTATAGCCTCTTGATTCAAACTATAATTAGTGGTTAGGATAAAAGGCCACATATAGCTACTCAGACCCGCAGGCATCAGGATGGGTAGATTCTTGAAGACACATCGGACCTTCTTTCTGGCTGTTACAATCACCTTCCCTCCTCATATGGCGAATCAGCCATTCAGGCACCCAAACAGAATTATCTTTGTCTTGTGGAAAGACACAAACTGACCCTCGGGCCCATACTAGAACTGGGTTGGGGCCAGACCATTTTCCTGTAGTGACAATCTTCCACATAACTGAGCCATAGTCAGATGACCAAGGGTGCCAATGCCAGTCCGGTGCAGCTCAAGCAGCACCAAGAATTGTTAAAAAAAATTTAAAATATAAAGGACCAGAGAAATGTGAATATGAGGAGACCCAGTAAACTCCCCCTTTTTTTGTTTTATGAAGATAGGCCTTAATTGTGCGATGTGCACACTCTACCACGGCCTGACCCTGAGGCTTATAAGGGATGCCTATCTTATGTGAGATTAATTTATTTTTTGGAAAAAAAGAGTTAAAACACTGACTAGTATAAGCACGTCCATTATCAGTTTTTAATTGTCTGGGCATTTCCATATAAGCAACGGTTTGTAAACAATGGCTCTTAACATCCATAACCCTTTCTCCAGTATGAGTAGAGGCAAACATGAGATGAGAATGGAAATCCACAGACACATATACAAATTGTAGTTGGCCAAAGGAAGGAATATGAGTAACATCCATCTGCCAGATATCATTAGGTGTGATACCACTGGGTTTAACTCCAAGGTGTAGAACAGGTAAGAACTCTTCACATAGGGGAAAATCCATACTGGGTTATGAGATTTCCAGGTACTAAGAATAGGAACAGGCTGCACAGCTATAGGCCCTAGGGAAAATTTTCCAGCCTAGAGCTTTTACCAGCTCTTTTCATAATTAAATATTTAAATAAAACAGACTGAGGTTCACCTTGGAGTTATTTACCCAGTTCTCTTCCTTGTACATAACCTTGGTCAGCCAGCATATTTTTCACAGGCTCAAACTGCCTGTGAATCCAGGACTCAGATGGGTAATATGGTGAGAAAGCCAGATTTTTAATCTGGGCTAACCAAAATAGAAAGACTCTTTCAAATACAAATTCAAAAACATAATGAGGGTAAGAATCTAAGTGATTCACACTTGCCCCCCCCAGCACTTAATAGGTAGAGGGAGGATTGTCAGGCCTGCAAGTTACTCTTTTGCTAATAGAGAACGCAAGATGAGTGTTCACTATAAGAAATCTTGTGTATGGAAGGAAAACATCCACAGAAAGGCACAAACATTGCAAAAAAAATCATAACCGTATCATCTTTGATGCCTATAGTTAATCACTAGAATTTAGCAAACAGTAACCTACATAATTTGAAAAAAAATAAAAATATTTCAAATTGGTGAGCATTTTCTGACTGAAAAAGTAAAGCTGCAAGGACATCTTTAAAAAACAAAGGCATATGAATGACACATACACACTCACGTAGAGGAAAATCCTCTAAAACATTGAAGAAAAAAATGAAACCCTAACAATGACATGCATACGACAAGTGTCATCCTGTTCTACAAGTTCACCTTACAACTGGAGTACCTCTAATCATGATCCAGCAATCCCAGCTACAACAGGGACTGAGACAGTTAAGTAGGCTACTATATCCCCAGAAGTTCCAGCCCAGCCATAGCATCAACAAAAGAAGTAAAAGAAAATTTAAAATTCAGGTCAGCATTTTCGATATCAGTCAGGCAAAGACTTGAATCCCCACATCCTCCTTCTACTAACAATTGACTTTTAACAAAGACAGATATAATGGAGAAATATGTTGCCCAACATTACAGCTGAACCACCACTATGTAAATTCAGTGATGTCTACCCAGTTATCTTTGGATAGCATTAGGGTGGATATCTCATGACAATGTCCTCTTGCTTCAATATTAAGATAAACTTAATGGTGGTCCTGCATGGAGGACCACTGCAGATTCCATGGAAGGAGAGGGTAACTAAGGTGGGGTACAAACATGCCAGGCAGCCAGAACTTGAGTGAGAAGTTTTATTAGTAAGGGGAAAGAGATGGAATCAAACAAAAAAAGAGATAAAGAGAAACAGACACATAGACAGGTGACAGGAGAGAATGTGGAGACAGGAGCACAAAGAGATGAGAGGGGAGAGAGCAGAAAGAGCAGCAAGAGATCAAAGAGCCTGAAAGAGAGAAGGAGGGAGTGTAAGTGGGCAAAATCTGACTTTATAGTGGTCTTGGTTCCTGTGGGCACACTACTATTCATGGAACTCTGGGCTCTGCAGAGAAAATTCTTCAGTGCACTCTCAAGCTACTATAATGCCTGAGTCTTACAAGTTGATTAGAGGCTAACAAGCTGTTGCATCTAGTAAACAACCTAGCCATTGATTTTTCCAAGAAGTAATGACACCAAGTCAAACACCACAGTGGCTGCAAAGTAGGTATGAACTTAATTCCTAAACTGCCAGCGGCAACTGCTGTGTCAGGAGCTCATTCCATCTTCTGGGTCTCCTTGTGCTAACAGTGAGAAAGATGAAAGCTGAAACCAATCATCTGACTCAGCAGCTCATTCCTACATTATGGAGGACAGAGACAAAGAGCTTCAGAGAAGTGTCTGGGAGTATATTCCAGAGAGTAGTGGTGGAAAGGAATTGGAGGCAGGTAGGCACCTCCAAAGATGTAAGATTTTTAGAGCAGGAGAGATTGAGTGACTAATTGAAAGAAGTGAGAAAATCAATTGGAAAGTACAACACAATGGAAACCCTCTCTCATATCTGGAGGGCTGGACTATTTGATTGGGGTGAAATGTGAGATCAAAGAATCCAGGGAGGAACAAGAATACTGTATTAGTTCTGCTGTGTGGGCAGGAGCACAAGAGCAAAGACCCCTGTGAACTTAAAAGTCCTGGTGAGTGGAAAGGAAAACCGAAACCCAGAGTTTCTGATGCAATGCTTCAATAATACTGAAATAATGAATCCATACTTAATCAGAGCATAACTGTCCTGGGTTGCCCTGGAAAATAGGAAACAATGAATCAGGTGGTGTATCTAAAATTGGATGCCTTTGCATCTGCTCCACATCCCAGTAGAGACTCTAATGGCAGCTTTTAAGGGCAGAGTCAGAAATGAGGTGAATTCAGATGAGGGTTTGCATTAGGTACACTGAGGTTGCAGAATGGAATGGTGCTACCTGCAACTCACTGTGATGGCTGAAGGTTCACTCAACCCTCCTTATCCACCTACTCAAGGAACAGATGCCTAAGGTCTCCAACCTGGCAGCTAAGAGAAAACATCTCTATGCACACCTCCTGCTGAATCCACCAACACCTGAAAACTCCACCCCACATTGTCCCTTGCCAGCAAAAAGAATCCGGACTCAGACCAATGCCCCCACACTCTGGGTCTCAGGTTAATTTAGGTGAAAGCCCTGTGGGCTTCTATGTGTATACAAATGGTGGGATTATTTGGTTACCATGTTACAAATCCCACTCTCAAGCAGCTGTGTATCTTCTGCTTTCCTGGTCCTGTCACTTGTGCTATAAGAACCACTTAGAACCTCTAGTGGACCCACCATTTACAGGGGGGGTATTCTTGTAAATCCAGGTTTTCTGCTCAGATCATCTCATGAAGTTATTTCTTACGTAGTGCCTTTGGTTCTGTGTATATGAACAGAAGGTGGAGAACCCTGGGGTAGACCTCTCTCGTTCGCAATTTGTCTGTAACTCTCTCACTCCCCCCACCATCTATTTCTCACTCCCTTTCCTCATTTCTGTCTCTCACTTCTCTCTACTATGTTGCAGATCAAATCAGAAAAGCAGGGACTGCATCCTTCTAAGCTGGAACATCTCCGCAGTTCTTTATTATCATCCGTGTAAGTTGTTCCCCAATACTATCTAATATATCATTTCTCTTGGGTCTAGTGAACTTACTAACAGATGATCTCCACATGAATCAATTTTATTAATTAAGACTATAGTCAATTGCTCTTATTAGGTTTAGGTATGTTCCTGTTATCCCTGACCTCTCCAAGACCTTTATCATGAAAGGCTGTTGAATTTTGTCGAAGGCTTTCCTGTATATAGGGAGATAATCATATGGTTTTTCTTTTTCTGTTGGTTTAAATGGTGGATCTCGTTGATAGATTTTCATATGTTAAACCATCCATGCATTCCAGGGATGAAGCCTACTTGGTCATGGTGGATGATTTCTCTGATGTATTCTTGAATTCGGTTTGCCAGTATTTTATTGAGTATATTTGCATCGATGTTCATCTGTCTGTAGTTTTCTTTCTTAGTTGTGTCTTTGTGAGGCTTGGGTACCAAAATTATTGTGGCCTCATAAAAAGTGTTTGGCAATGAACCTTCTGTTTCTATCCTGTGAAACACTTTGAGGAGTATTGGTATTAGTTCCTCCTGGAATGTCTGGTAGAATTCTGCATTTAATCGACCTGGTCCTGGACATTTTTTGGTAAAGGTCTTGGAGAGATCAGGGATAAGAGGAACATACCTAAACATAATAAGAGCAATATACAGCAAACCAACTGCAAACATCAAACTGAATGGAGAGAAACTTAAGCCAATTCCTGTAAAATCAGGAACAAGACAAGGCTGCCCTCTCTCTCCATATCTCTTCAATATCATACTAGAAGTTCTAGCTCATGCTACAAGACAACAAAGGGAAATCAAGGGGATCCAAATTGGAAAGGAAGTAGTCAATCTGTCTCTATTTGCAGATGATATGATAGTTTACAGAAGCGACCCAATAAACTCTACCAGAGAGCTCCTACAGCTGATAAACACCTTCAGCAAACTAGCAGGATACAAGATAAACTCAAAAAAAAATCAGTAGCCCTACAGAGAAAGAAATCAGAGAAACATCACTCTTTACAATAGCCACAAGTCCACAAGCAACATAAACTATCTTGGTATAACGCTTACCAAACAAGTAAAAGACCTAATAATAAGAACTTTGTGGCTCTAAAGAAAGAAATTAAAGAAGATACCAGAAAATGGAAAGATCTCCCATGCTCTTGCATAGGTAGGATAAACATAGTAAAAATGGCAATCTTACCAAAAGTAAAAGTAAAAATGACAATCTTACAAAATGCAATCTACAGAAGATGTGGCACATCTACACAATGGAATACTACTCTGCAGAAAAAAATAATGGAATCTTGAAATTCGCAGGCAAGTGAATGGCTCTTGAAACAACCATCCTGAATGAGGAAACCCAGTCACAAAAAGATGAACATAGGATGTACTCTCACATGTATGGATTTTAGACCTAGAGCAAAGGATCACCAGCCTATAATTTACACCACCAGAGGAACTAGGATACAAGGTGTATTCTAAGAGATTCATATAAAGTCACTCACAGAAATTTGATGGGACAAGTCCCACAGAGCACACGGGAGGTGAGGTGGGTCAATGAATGTAGAGAGAACTAGGAGAAAGGGAAGGGGAGAAAAGAAATTGAGACTAGGAAGATTGAGTCAGTGTAGGAATACAAGACAGAAGAGAGATAGAGAGACTGAGAGTGAGTGAAAGAGAGAGAGGGAGACAGAAAGAGAGAGAGAATAAAAGAAGGAACCAGTAT
Source organism: Phodopus roborovskii (assembly GCF_943737965.1). Classification (NCBI taxonomy): domain Eukaryota; kingdom Metazoa; phylum Chordata; class Mammalia; order Rodentia; family Cricetidae; genus Phodopus; species Phodopus roborovskii. Next base: position 14,904 of record NW_026125621.1, read on the forward strand.
TGGTTTAAAGAGAAAAGTGAATCTAAAGAAAGGTCTAGAGACCTACAAGACTGTTGCCAACTAACAATTTGAGCAACTGTGAAAAGGCTACCAAAAATGCCCTTCCTGGATAGTGAGATCAACAACTAACTTATTCACCATCATGGAACTCTTCTATAGTGCTGTTGGAAACAGAAGCAAACACCCAAACCTAAACACTGAGTTTAACTAGAATCCAGATGCAAATGGACAGAACAAGACCAGATTGTAGAAACACACAGAGACAGCTGACCTGAACAAGGAGCAAATAACAGGCACCCAGACTGATAGCTTGGAATCCAGCATGGTACTGACTCAGTCTTCTCTAAATATGGGTCTCAGCCAGAAGGACTGAGCAGACCTAGGGACTGCAAACAGTGGAACCAGGATGTGTTCCTCATGCACAAGAGGTCATTGCACACACATCCCCCAAGGAGGGTACTCCCTTAACCTAGAAACAGCAGAGAAGCCCTAGTCCCTACTTCAAATGACATGACTACACCTGTATGACATTGTCATACATGTGGAATTGGGTTGGGAGCTGGGAGCGGAGGGTGGTGCATGTGAGGGAGAATAGCATGTAAATGGGTGGGAGCGAGGGAGAGGGAAATGGGATCGACATGTGAAATAAAAAATAAATAAGTAAATTAAAAAATAAAATAAAATAAATACTCCCAGGCCAGAATCTTACAAGCTGCTGATAATACAGAACACCAGTGTAAACAGCACCAGGCTCCTCCTGGTACAGAAGTCATAAGCCATGCTCATCCAGGATCCAAGCTGTGTTGTTTATGGTCTAGGTGCATTGGGCCACCTGGTGGGCAGTCAGAGAGGAGAGGAGTTCTGAATCCCTAGGGGCTAAGGACAGAACCAGACCCTCGCCCAGCCCTCCTCTCCTCAGGTGGCAGTGACTGTGACCATAGGGAAAGGGGTGAGGGTGAGAGTGGGGAAGAGGAGGATGAGGGGTCTTGGGGAGAACAACTTTGGTAAAGATTTTTGTGTCAACTAAAAAAAAAATAAAAATAACAAAATATATGGTAATTAGAAGTGATGGCTATGTGCAGACTTGTTACAATCAGTCTGAAACAAAGAAGACAAAATAAGATAACAGTGGTCTAGTAGACAGGTCAAGTGGCCTGCAGATTTATAGGTCAATGCAACTCATCAAAGCAGAACAGAGAACATCAGAAGGAAATTCAGGTGTTACGAGTATGATTCCATTTCTCTGGGCAATAAAAGGTAGAACAGGAAAAAGGATTGGCAAGATCCAGAAGAGTGGAAAAGAGATAATAATAAAATTATAATACTGAAAGATAACATAAAAGAAGATCTGGTGTAACACACAAAATCCATAAAAGGAGCCAACAATTAAGTAAGCACAGGGTGAAGAGAGGCTCAGGGGAAAGCACCAATGTAAGAAGGTAGAGTCAGTAATTAAATAAATAAATACGATTTAAATTCAGGCATGCATATCTGGGTAAGGGTTACTGATAAGAAAAAAAAGAGAAAAAGAGAGACATTTCTACACTAGGGATGTCTAAGAAAATCGAGAGACTAAAGGTAATGTAAAAAGATATGGAGGTTGAAAGAAAAGTCATCATATGTCGAGAAAGATGTAAAATGTTTGCTGTGGGGTCTTATATCTACAAATATAAATTTAAGATTAGTAATTTGATTATTAAAATAGGATATTAGATAATCCATGATCAGTGGATTCCACGATGTGGGAAACAATTATTATGGACCATCTAAATATCAATTTTGTAGTTAAAATATTTAAATTAATCATGACAGCATCATTCAAGAGCCTGGTTTGGAGCCACCTTAGGGAAGTGGATGATGTTACATGAACTCATTGTTAGATTATTTAACTATATTAGACAATGATTATATCATCCATGAAACCTGGAATCTGGTGCCACAGATCATCTAATTAAATAATTGAAGTATTTAAATAGACAGTCTGTGTTAATACCCAAGATAACATAAATATTTATAAAGTTATGTAAACCAAAAATCCTCCATTCCGTGAAGAGACCAGTAAAGCTCCCTCTTGTGGAAAGAAAGAAACAAAGAAAGAAAGAATTCACAAGATAGAATTTAACACCAACAAGGTGGATGCAGACTCCACTCTTCCTGGAGTAGAAAAAGACAGATTTGAATAATGAAATAATCAGATAGTTAGATGGTCTGTCACACTTGAGTCACACTAAACTAAACTTACAGCCTCACTCAGTTTCTCACAGATTTACCAGTATCTCAAGCTACAACATGCCTATAGTTACATAAGCATGAAAACGAAAGCATCATTGTGCCTTCAAGTACAATGATGAGTATTTTAAACCTGTTTTCTATGCTTCAATTTTCTAATTTCTCGAATGGAAACAATATAATTGATCGCCTCTGCCATAATCCCTTTCTCTTTATTGAAAATAAAATATACTCCACTTCATTCTCTTACCTTTAGGGAAGCTTGATCCCATGGTTTCTCAGGGTTATTTAGATTTGCATTAGGCTGATTATTAAGGATTTTGAGCAGTGTCTTATGATTTTTCAGTCATTTTGAATTCCTCAATTGACTGTTCTCTATTAAGTACGGTACCCCACTTTCTAATATGGTTATTTAGAGTGATTTATTGTTGGTGGTGTGTCAACATAACTGCCTGACAGAGTTCATTAGATGAGATTCCCTGATCAGGAGATTATTCAGTTATTTCATTTTTAAAATCGATGGCCACTGTGTCCTTCATGGGTCAGTTCTGTTGCAACCTCTCAGAAACTGATGATGCGAAACAGTACAGTTTTTTTTAAAATCGTGTAATCATTCGATTGTTAAAAATCTACTATTATGTAATCAGTAATCACTGTATAAGGTATTGTCCCCCATTATCTGGGCACTGCTTCTGGTACCGATCTCCTGCTGTGTCAATCCCACAATAGCCAAATGAAGGATGACACCATCATTACTTACGCAATCAAATAAGTTAATAATTGGATAGTACTGCATACTTAACTTTCATAAGATGGAAGCAAACTCCAGTGATTGTCAAGGAAGCACTACTGAGATAATTAAATCATGCCATGTGATTAGCTCCCATGAAGGAATGGCCCTACTCCAGTCAAGAAGAACAACATCTTCATCGATTTAAATAATTAATATATAATGAAAAATGATTGAATAATGACATGGTGGTGCATACTTAAATCCCACATGGAGTAGTCAGACTGATATCTTCTTGGAATAATGATGTTTTTAAAAAATTAAATTGATAATTAATTACTGGGCCTTTTATATTAATACTGACAAGATGGCACCAAAGTCTGAAAAATATCGCTGATGTAAAGATCTATTTTCATACCTAAATGATGAAGTAATGAGATGATAATATGTCATCACTTCCCAAAATCTGGCTCCAAAAGGGACTTATGGTCCATAACATTCCCTGTATTTTAAATATGTAAATTAAATGATGAATTATTACTTAATTGTCTAGTTTAACAGTTAAACAAGAAAGAGTAGTACTAGATGATGTGATGGTCTGGTAAAAACATCTACCCAAAGGAGGCTCAAAACTCCAGTGATCACTGAATACATAATGACAGATTTAAATAATTAAAGGAATAAACTTTGAACAAGTGGATGGTGTTTTATGCGTGAAGCCTAAATGATTTCTCAATACTGAAGGGACATTGAGTTCTTAATCATAGATTTGAACAAAAAAATGAATGAATAAAGAGATAATTTTTCATAATTCACCCTTGGAGAGATAAAAAAATGATATCAACATTGATTTAAATAAAGAAAGGAAGAAAGCAAGAATGAAATAAAGAAAAAGAAAGAATTCACAAGATACAATTTAACACCAACAAGGTGGATATAGACTCAACTCTCCCTGGAGTAGAAAAAGACAGATTTGAATAATGAAATAATCAGATAGTTAGATGGTCTAACACACTTGAGTCAAACAAGGTGGCGCCAAACTTCAGGGATCACAGATTATGTAATGAAAGAATTGAATAATTACATCTTTAAATATGTATGCTGTTGACATTTTTCGTATCATCAATTCCTGGGCAGATTTGTCAGTTACAAAATTGAATGCTTTCATCACGCATTTTGAAAAAGGAAATCAGTTAATCATCAGATAATCACACTGTCTTTCCTGATGAATTCTGTTGGCCTGACATCATCATAAGCACCTGAATCTCTGTTGTGGTGTGGCAGGACGTGAGATAGTGGACCCAATCCTGGCTTAGCAGTAGAAGCCAAAATGTTGATAACAGCTGAAAAGATGGCTGTAGCAGGGGCATCATTAGCATAGCTGAGAGAGAGATGTTCTTCCGTGTTCCGAGTCATCATCCTTTTGCCAGGTCTCGGTGATTTTGCCGACTTACGAGTGCCAGCCCTTCTTCTCATGGTAGATCACAACCGATGTGAAGATGTGGAGGAAGAGAAGGTATTCAACAGCCACACCATCGTGCCGGCCTTGGTGAAGTCATTGTACTTCTCGCTGGGCACCGTGCAACCTTCAGGGCTCAATCACCCAGCATCCCTCGTACTCTGGAAGATGCATAGATCATTCAGAAAATGCTCTGCCCATGTCTACAACTTTCCTAACCTTGTCCCTGACAGATTATTGCACCCTAACCATAATCGGTGAAGGCTCTGACTTTCGTTTACATAATTTAAAGAATTAAATAAGTCACTAATAGCTAACTGTCACAATAAATGGGGGATGTAGCATTCTACTGGCAGGGAAGCATGGCCAGACTCCAGTCATGAAGGGTGTCATCATCATCAATTGAGTCAATGAATCATACAATGTGAAGATATTGTGCATTATCTCCACAAGAGGGAGCTTTACAGGTCTCTACATGGAATGGAGGATTGTTGTTTACATAACTATACAAATAGTTACATTATATTGGGGATTAACACAGATTGTCAATTTAAATTCATTAATTATGTAATTAGATGATCTGTGGCACCAGATTCCAGGTGTCATGGACGATATAATCATTGTTTAATATAATTAAATAATCAAATAATGAGTTCATGTAACATCATCCACTTCCCTAAGGGAGGCTCCAAACCAAGCTCATGAACGATGCTTTCGTGTTTAATTTAAATATTTTAACTACATAATTTATGTTAAGATCGTCTATACTAATTGCCTCCCACATCGCGTCACCACAATCCACTGATCATGGATTATCTAATATCCTCTTTTAATAATCAAATAACAACATAATCAGAGGATGAAATGGTCTGCCCTAGTCCACACAATTGACTCTCTGTTGACTCCCACATGATTGTGGGAAACTGCGAGGGTCACCCCTTATTTAATCGCAGAGCAGAGTAGTAACATGTTTAAATGCTGAACTGTCATCGTGTATGCAGTGTTTTTAGAAGATATCACATATTTAATGTTGGGCGGCTGCCGCAAAAGAGATGGACTGAAATCCAATAATCACAAGTCTACTCTAACAAATGGATTATCAACTTCCTGAAGGACGTCATCAATGGCAAACTCACCTTTTTATGAATAATTGTGAATCTTATTTGTCTTTTGTTTCATAGTTTGAATTCTTAGGAGAGAGAGTATTCATAAACAGAAGACTTTGTACTGATTCTCTACAGACTACATTCTCTTACGATTAGGTAATCTTGAATTTGGTAACCAGGAAAAGCTGTAGGCACACTTCCAGAGGTGTGGCTATGACTTGTTTAGCTGAATCAAATGTTGTCATTAGAAGTTTTAGGAGATAGTTACCTTGGGAGACTGTAATGTCACATGATAACACTTTCTTGAGCTGCTCTCTGGTGCTTGGCCAATGATACCAGGAAACAGAATGCAACAGAGTTGCCAGGCAACATTTATGAACCAACATTCTTTCACATTCTAGTGTCCCTCCCACAAGCATAAAGGAGTATATCCGCCGATGAACTAACCTTAAAGCCTCACTGAGTTTCTCACAAAATCAAAGCTGGGCTCTTTCTTTTGAGTTCTACATGTTTACCAGTCTCTCAAGCTACAAATTGCCTATAGTGACATAAGCATGAAAACTAAAGCATCATTGTGCCTTTCAAGTAAAATGATGAGTATTTTAAACCTGTTTTCTATGCTTCAATTTGCTAATTTCTAGAATGGAAATAATACAGTTAATCGCCTCTACCATAATCCTTTTCACTTTATTGAAAATAAAATAAACTCCTCTTCATCCTCTTACCTCCTTTAGAGGAGCTTGATCCCATGGTTTCTCAGAGTTGTGTAGATTTGCATTAGGCTGATAATTAAGGATTTTGAGCAGTGTCTTATGTTTCTTTCAGGCATTTTGGATTCCTCAATTGACTGGTCTCTATTAAGTCCAGTACCCTGCTTTCTAATATAGTTATTTAGAGTGATTTATTGTTGGTGGTGTGTCATGTTAACAGCCCGACAGTGTTCTTTAGATGAGATTCCCTGATCAGGAGATTATTCAGTTATTCCATTTCTAAAATTGGCCGTCACTGTGTCCTTCATGGGTCAGTTCTGTTGCAACCTCTCAGAAACTGACGATGGGAAACTGTACAGTTTTTTTTTTTTAAATCGTGTAATCATTCGATTGTTAAAAATCTACTATTGCGTATTCAGGAATCACTGTATAAGGCAGTGTCCCCAATTCTCTGGGCACTGCTTCTGGTACCGATCAACTGCTGTGTCAATGCCACAGCAGGCAAATGATGGATGACACCATCATTACTTACACAATCAAATAGGTTAATAATTGGGTAGTCCTCCATATTTAACTTTCAAAAGATGGAACCAAACTCCATTGATTGTCAAGGAAGTAGTACTTAGATAATTTAATAATGGCACGTGATTAACTCCCATGGAGGTTTGGCCCGACTCCAGTCAAGAAGGACAACATCTTCATCGATTTTAATAATTAATATATAATGAAAAATGATTGAAAAATGACAAGGTGCTGCATACTTAAATCTCACATGGTGTAGTCAGACTGACCTCTTCCTAGAATAATGATGTTTATAAAAAAATTAAATTGAAAATTAATTAGTGGGCCTTTTATATTAACACTGACAAGATAGCACCAAAGTTCTAAACCTGTCCTGATGTAAAGATCTATTTACATAGTTAATGATGAAGTAATGAGATGATATTACATCATCAGCTCCCAAAATCTGACTCCAAACGGGCCTTATGGTCCATAACATTACCTGTACTATAAATACGTAAATTAAGTGATGAATTATTACTTAATTTCTTAGTTTAACAGTTAATGAAGTAAGTGTAGTATTAGATGACATGATGGTCTGGTAAAAAGGTCTCCCCAAAGGTGGCTCAAAATTCCAGTGATCACTGAATACATAATGACAGATTTTCATAATTAAATGAATGAACATTAAACAAGTTGATGGTGATTTATGCATGAAGCCTAAATGATTGCTCAATACTGAAGAGACTTTGAGTTGTTAATCATAGATTTGAACAAAAAAATGAATGAATAAAGAGATAGTTTCTCATAATTCACCCCTAGAGAGATGACAAAATGAAATCAACATTGATTTATATAAAGAAAGGAAGAAAGAAATAATGAAATCAATAAAGAAAGAAAGAATTCACAAGATACAATTTAACACCAACAAGGTGGATGCAGACTCCACTCTTCCTGGAGTAGAAAAAGACATATTTGAATAATGAAATAATCAGATAGTTAGATGGTCTGTCACACTTGAGTCCCACAAGTTGGCGCCAAACTCCAGGGATCACAGATTATATAATGAAAGAATTTAATAATTACATCTTTAAATATGTAAGCCGTTGACCTTTTTTTTGTATCATCAATTCTTGGTCAGACTTGCCAGGTATGAAACTGTATGCTGTCATCACACATTTTTAAAATGCCTTCAGTTAATCCTCAGATAATCATACTGCCTTGCCTGATGAATTCTGTTGCACTGATATCATCACAAGCGCCTGAATCTCTGCTGTGGTTTGGCAGGACGTGAGATAATGGGCCCAATCCTGGTGTAGCATTAGTAGCCACAATAATGATAACAGCTGAAAAGATGGCTGCAGCAGGGGCATCACCAGCTTGGCTGAGAGTGTGATGATCTTCCGTGTTCTGAGTCATCATCCATTTGCCAGGTCTCGGTTATGGTGCCGACCTCCTAGTGCCACTCCTTCTTCTCACGGTAGATCACAACCGATGTGAAGATGTGGAGGAAGAGCAGGTAGTCAACACCAGACCACGATGCCGGCCTCGGTGAAGTTCTTGTACTTCTCGGAGGGCACCATGCAACATTCTGCACTAAATCATCCAGCATCCCTCGTACTCTGGGAGATGCATAGATCATTCTGTAAATGCTCTGGCCATGTCTACAACTTTCCTAACCTTGTCCCTGAGAGATATTTGCACCCTAACCGTATTCGGCGATGACACTGTCTGTTGTTTACATTATTAAAAGAATAAAATAAGTCAGTAATAGCTAACTTACACAATAAATAGGGGATGTAGCATTTTACTTGCCGGGAAGCAAAGCCAGACTCCAGTCATGAAGGATGTCATCATCATCATTTGTGTCAATAAATCATAAAATGTGATGATACTGCACATTAACTCCACAAGAGGGAGCTTTTCAGGTCTCTTCATGGAATGGAGGATTGTTGTTTACATAACTATAAAAATATTTACATTATCTTGGGAATTAACACAGATTGTCAATTTAAATTCATTTATGATGTAATTAGATGATCTGTGGCACCAGATTCCAGGTGTTATGGACGATATAATCATTGTTTTATATAATTAAATAATCAAATAATGAGTGCATGTAATATCATCCACTTCCCTAAGGTGGCTCCAAACCAGGCTCATGAATGATGCTGTCGTGTTTAATTTAAATATTTTAACTACATAATTGATATTACGATGGTCTATAATAATTGCTTCCCACATCGCGTCACCACAATCCACTGATCATGGATTATCTAATGTCCTATTTTTATAATCAAATAACAACATAATCAGCGGATGAAAAGGTCTGCCATACTCCACACAATTGATGCTCTGTTGACTCCCACATGATTGTGGGAAACTCCCAGGTTCATCCCTTATTTAATTGCAGAGCAGAGTAGTAACATGTTTAAATGCTGAACTGTCATTGTGTATGCAGGGTTTTTTTTAGAAGATATCACATATTTAATGTTGGGAGGCTGCCTCAAAAGAGATGGACTGCAATCCAATAATCACTATGTCTACTATAACAAATGGATTATCACCTTCCTGAAGGAAGTCACCAATGACAATGTCACCTTTTAATGAATAATTGTTTCTTCTTAGGAGAGAGTGTATTCATACACAGAAGACTTTGAAGTGTTTCTCTACAGACTACGTTCTCTTATGATTAGGTAAACTTGAGTTTGGTAACCAGTAAAAGCTGTAGGAACACCTCCAGAGGAGTGGCTATGACGTGTTTAGGCGAATCAAATTCTATCATTAAAAGTTTTAGGAGATAGTTATCTTGGGAGAGTGTAATGTCCCCTGATAACACTTTCTCGAAGCTGTTCTCTGGTCCTTGTCCCATGATACCAGGATACAGAATGCAAGCAGGGTTGCCAGGCAACATTTAGGAACCAACATTCTGTCACACTCTAGTGCCCATCCCAAATGCTAAAAGGAGTATAGCCACAGATGAACTAACTTACAGCCTCACTGAGTTTCTCACAAAAACAAAGCAGGGCTTTTTCATTTGAGTTCTACATATTTACCAGTCTCTCAAACTACAACTTGCCTATAGTGACATAAGCATGAAAACGAAAGCATCATTGTGTCATTCAAGTATAATGATGAGTATTTTAAACCTGTTTTCTATGCTTCAATTTTCTACTTTCTAGAACGGAAACAATACAATTAATCGCATGTACCGTAATCCTTTTCGCTTTATTGAAAATGAAATTAACTCCTCTGCATTCTCTTACCTTTAGAGGAGCTTGATACCATTATTTCTCAGAGTTGTTTAGATTTGCATTAGGCTGATGATTAAGGATTTTGAGCAGTGTCTTCAGTTTCTTTCAGTCATTTTGGATTCCTCAATTGAATGTTCTCTAATAAGTCCTGTACCCTGCTTTCTAATATGGTTATTTAGAGTTATTTATTGTTGGTGGTGTGTCATCTTATCAACCAAACAGAGTTCATTGGATGAGATGCCCTGATCAGGAGATTATTCAGTTATTCCATTTTTAAAATCGGTGGTCACTGTGTCCTTCATGGGTCATTTCTGTTGCAACCTCTCAGAAATTGATGATGCGCAACAGTACAGTTTTTTTTTTTTAAATCGTGTAATAATTTGATTGTTAAAAATGTACTATTGCGTAATCAGTAATCACTGTGTAAGGCACTGTCCCCCATTCTCTGGGTCAGTTCTGTTGAAAACTCTCAGAAACTGATGATGCGAAACAGTACAGATTTTTTTAAATTCGTGTAATCATTCGATTGTTAACATTCTACTATTACGTAATCAGTAATCACCATATAAGGCAGTTTCCCCATATTCTCTGGGCACTGCTTCTGGTACCGATCTCCTGCTGTGTCAATGCCACAGCAGCGAAATGACAGATGACTCCATCATGACTTACACAATCAAATAAGTTAATAATTGGATAGTCCTCCATACTCAACTTTCATAAGATGGAACCAAACTCCAGTGATTATCAAGGAAGTAGTACTTAGATAATTCAATAAATCCACGGGATTAACTCCCATGGAGGAACGGCCCGACTCTAGTCAATAGAACATCTTCATCGATTTTAATAATTAATATATAATGAAATGTGATTGAATAATGACATGTTGGTGCATACTTAAATCCCACATGGAGTAGTCAGACTGATCTCTTCCTGGAATAAGGATGATTTAAAAAATTAAATTGATAATTAATTAGTGGGCCTTTTATTGTAACACTGATGAGATGGCACCAAAGTCCTAAACCTATCGCTGATGTAAAGATCTTTTTACATAGGTAAATGGTATAGTAATGAGATGATATTATATCATCAACTACCAAAATCTGACTCCAAAAGGGACTTATGGTCCATAACGTTACCTGTATTTGAAATACGTAAATTAAATGATTTCCTTGTTTAACAGTTAAAGAAGTAAGTGTAGTATTAGATGACGTAATGGTCTGGTACAACTGTCTCCCCTAAGGATGATCAAAACTCCATTGATCACTGAATACATACTGAGAGATTTTAATGATTAAATGAATAAACCTTAAACAAGTGGATGGTGTTTTATGCGTGAAGCCTAAATGACTGCTCAATATTGAAGAGACATTGAATTCTTAATCATAGATTTGAACAAAAAATGAATGAATAAAGAGGTAATTTCTCATAATTCACCCCTAGGGAGATAACAAATTGATATAAACATTGATTTAAATAAGGAAAGGAAGAAAGACAGAAAGGAAGAAAGAAAGAAAGAATTCTCAGGATGAAATTTAACAACAACAAGGTGAATACAGACTCCACACTTCCTGGAGTAGAATAAGACAGATTTGAATAATGAAATAATCAGATATTTAGATCGTCTGTCACACTTGAGTCACACAAGGTTGCGCCAAACTTCAGGGATCACAGATTTTATAATGAAAGAATTGAATAACTACATCTTTAAATATGTAAGCCGTTGACCTTTTTTATACCATCAGTTCCTGGGTAGACTTGCCAGGTATGAAACTGTATGCTGTCATCACACATTTTTAAAATGCCTTCAGTTAATCCTCACATAATCATACTGTCTTGCCTGATGAATTCTGTTGGCCTGGCCTCATCACAAGCGCCTGAATCTCTGTTGTGGTGCGGCAGGACGTGAGATAATGGGCCCAATCCTGGCGTAACAGTTCTCTTATAATTAGGTAATCTAGAATTTGGTGACCATTTAAAGCTGTAGGCAAACTTCCACAGATTTGGCTATGACGTGGTTAGGGGAAACAAATGCTGTCATTGAAAATTTTAGGAGATAGTTATCTTGGGAGACTGTAATGTCCCATAATAACACTTTCTCAAAGCTGCTCTCTGGTTCTTGGCCCATGATAATAGAATACAGAATGCAAGCAGGGTTGCCAGGCAACATTTATGAACCAACATTCTGTCACATTCTAGTGCCCCTCCCACATGCTAAAAGGAGCATACCTAAAGATGAACTAACCTTACAGCCTCACTGAGTTTCTCACAAAAACAAAGCAGGGCTCTTTCTTTTGGGTTCTACATATTTACCTGTCTCTCAAACTACAACATGCCTATAGTGACATAAACATGAAAACGAAAGCATCATAATGCCATTCAAGTACAAAGATGAGTATTTTGAACCTTTTTTCTATGCTTCAATTTTCTAATTCCTAGAATGGATACAATACAATTAATCGTCTCTACCATAAAACTTTTCCCTTTTTTGAATATAAAATGATACCTCTTCATTCTCTGCCCTTTAGAGGAGCTTGATCCCATGGTTTTCAGCATTGTTTACATGTGCATTGGTCCAGAACAGCCAGGACCAGTGCCAGGGCCAGGGCCAGGGCCAAAATTAAATTGATAATAAATTAAATTGATAATAAATTAAATTGATAATATATTAAATTGATAATAAATTAGTAGGCATTTTATATTAACACTGACAAAATGGCACCAAAGTCCTAAATATATTGCTGATGTAAAGATCTCTTTATATAGCTAAATGATGAAGAAATGAGATGATGTTACATCACCTCCCAAAATCTGACTGCAATAGGGACTTATGATCCATAACATTACTTGCATTTTAAATTCATTAATTAAGTGATGAATTATCATTTAATTTCCTAGTTTAACAGTTAAGGAAGTAAGTGTAGTGTTCGATGATGTGATGGTCTGACATGATGGACTGCCCTAAGGAGGCTCAAAACTCCAGTGATCACTGAATACATAATGACAGATTTTCATAATTAAATCAACAAACTTAAACCAGTGAATGGTGTTTTATGCGTGAAGCCTAAATGATTGCTCAATACTGAAGGGTCATTGAGTTCTTAATCATAGATATAAACAAAAAATGAATGAATAAAGAGATAATTTCTCATAATCAACCCATAGAAAGATAACAAATCGATATCAACATTGATTTAAAGAAAGAAAGAAAGAAACGTCACAATAGACAATTTAAAACTAACATGGTGGATCCAGACTCCACTCTTCCTGGAGTAGAAAAAGACAGATTTATATAATGTAATAATCAGATAGTTAGATCGTCTGTCACACTTGAGTCACACAAGGTGGCACCAAATTTCAGGGAGCACAGATTATATAATGAAATAATTTAATAATTACATCTTTAAATATGTAAGTCGTTGACCTTTTTTTGTATCTTCAAATCCTGGGCAGACTTGACAGATATGGAAATGTGTGCTGTCATCAAGGATTTTTAAAATGCCCTAAGTTAATCGTCAGATAATCATACTGTCTTGCATGATGAATTCTGTTGGCCTGACTTTATCACCAGCACCTGAATCTCTGTTGTGGTGCTGCAGGATCTGAGATAATGGGCCCAATCCAGGCTTAGAAGTAGTAACCAAGATGTTGTTATCAGCTGAAAAGATGGGGCCTAACCAGCATATCTGAGGGAGAGATGTTCTTCCGTGTTCTGGGTCGTCATCCTTTTGCCAGGTCTCGAAGATGGTGCCAACCTCCTAGTGCTACTACTTCTTCTCATGGTAGGTCATAACAGATGTGATGATGTGGAGGAACAGCAGGTAGTCAACACCCAGACCTCCATGCCGGCCTTGGTGAAGTCCTTTTACTTCTTGTATGGCCCCGAGCAATCTTCTGGACTCAATCATCAAGCATCCTTTTTACTATGGGAGATGCATAGAACATTTAGAAAATGTTCTGCCCATGTGTACATCATTCCTAACCTTGTCCCTGACATTTATTTAAACACTAATCGAAATCGGTGATAGCATTGTCTGTCGCTTACATAATTTAATGAATTAAATAAGTCAGTAATAGGTAACTGTCACAATAAATAGGTGATGTAGCATTTTACTGGCAGGGAAGCATGGCCAGACTCCAGTCATGAAGGATGTCATCAACCTCAATTGAATCAAAGTATCATAAAATGTGATCATATTGCACATTATCTCCACAATAGGAAGCAGGTCATTCGTTCAATGCAATGTCAGAATGCCAAATACTGAATGCCATTTATTGAGGGGCAAGATTGTGCTTAATTACTGACTTATAGCACAGTGGAAAATTACAGGATATTTAGGCTTAACTCCTCACTATGAGGTGTGTGTTTTCATGAGGTATGTATTGTCATGAGGTATGTGTTGTCACAAGTTGTGTGTTGTCAAGGAGTGTGTTATCTCGAGGTTTGTTATCAATACGGGAAGAGTACCAACAACAGTTATGGTGCAATGACTTCCCTCCAACAGCTTCAAGCTTGCTCAAGTTGCTTTGGGTATTACAGTTCTCCCTTTCTTTTAATATAAACTAACACCTGCCTTATTTGGAAGAAGACGTCAGCATAATTACTTACCCGTCATTGGAGAGGGCACCCAGGCCCGTAACCTTCCTATCTTAGGTTGGATATATGCCCCCTCTGCCTTACTGACCCTGGTGAATAGCTTGTTAGCCTCATGTGGGAAGAGGCATTTTACCTTGAGCCAAAGACAGTATCTGTCTTGTTAGAAAGTTGGCTTGGGCCTGTTTAGTGCTGTGGCAAAGTAGACATAATGTAAGGGCTACAAACGCCCAATGATCTGCTCACAAGTTGAAGTCCTTGTAAAATGCCTTCTTCATTGGCAAGTGAAATTCATGTTTCATAGATGTTAATGATCTGCATGGCTAAAGCATGTGTATAACTGAAAAACTCATCACTCCAGGATTTCTGGAGAAAAATGATGAATTAACACAGATATGTGTGAAAGACAGAAGAAGAAGCCATATGAGTTTTTCACAAAAATTCAAGTGTTCCTATAGGAGATTAATTTGTAAATTTAGTTTTAAAATGCCAATTTGTACTAGATAATAAAGTGTGCTTTGGGTAGCTAAGGCTTAAGTCAAATCACCTGATAGTTGATCCACTGTTCTTGCAGTATTTACCGATGGGGAGAGGGCTATGGTAGAAACTGTAGCTTCAGAGGTGAAGGCAGCACTGGCAGCCATGATACCAGAATCTCCTTTCCTCTCTGCTACACACCTGGGTACATCTCCAAGACAGCTGTTACATTCGGCAGACCTGCTGAGAACAATTGAAACTTTCTCCAAAATTATTAGCATTGTTTACAACAATAAGAATGGAACCAGAATACAGTGCCTGAGATGAAGGTGAAATTCTTGTCCTTTGCATAAAAGTGTAAATTTATAGCCTCTTGATTGAAACTGTAATTAGTGGTTAGGATAAAAGGTCACATATAGCTACTCAGACCCGCAGGCATCAGGATGGGTAGATTCTTGAAGACCCATTGGACCTTGTTTCTGGCTGTTACAATTACCTTCCCTCCTCATATGGCGAATCAGCCACTCAGGCACCCCAACAGAGTTATGTTTGTCTTGTGGAAAGACAAAAACTGACCCTCGGGGCCATACTAGAACTGGGTTGGGGCCACACCATTTTCCAGTAGTGACAATCTTCCACATAACTGAGTCATAGTCAGATAACAGAGGGTGCCAATGCCAGTCCGGTGCAGCTCAAGTAGCACCAAGAATTGTGAAAATTTTTAAAATATAAAGGACCAGAGATATGTGATTATGAGGAGACCCTGTAAAATCCCCTTTTTGTTTTATGAAGATAGGCTTTAATTGTGCGGATGCACACGCTCTACCATGGCCTGACTCTGAGGCTTATAAGGGATGTCTGTCTTATGTGAGATTAATTTTTTTTTTGCAAAAAAAAGTTAAAACACTGACTAGTATAATCATGTCCACTATCAGTTGTTAATTGGGCATTTCCATATAAGCAACGGTTTGTAAACAATGGCTCTTAACATCCTTAAGCCTTTCTCTAGTATGAGCAGAGGCAAACATGAGATGAGAATGGATATCCACAGATACATGTACAAATTGTAGTTGGCCAAAGGAAGGAATATGAGTAACATCCATCTGCCAGATATCATTAGGTGGAATACTACGGGGGGTTAACTCCAAAGTGTAGAACAGGTAAGAACTCTTCACATAGGGGAAAATCCATACTGGGTTATCAGATTTATAGGTACTAAGAATGGGAAGAGGCTGCACAGCTATAGACCCTAGGGAAAATTTTCCAGCCTAGAGCTTTTACCAGCTCTTTTCATAATTAAATTTTTACAAAAAGAGACTGAGGTTCACCTTGGAATTATTAACCCAATTTTCTTCCTTGTACATAACCTTGGTCAGTCAGCATATTTTTCACAGGTTCAAACTGCCTGTGAATCCAGGACTCAGATGGGTAATATGGTGAGACAGCCAGATTTTGAATCTGGGCTAAGCAAAATAGAAAGACTCTTTCAAATACAAATTAAAATACATAATGAGGGCAAGAGGCTAAGTGAAACACATTTACCCCCCCCCCATCCAGCACTTAGGAGGTAGAGGCAGGATTATCAGGTCTTCTTTTGCTAATAGAGAGCAGAAGATGACTGATCATTATAAGAAATATTGCATATGGAAGAAAAACATCCAAAGAGAGGCACAAACATTGCAAAAAAAAAAAACAAACAAATCATAACCGTATCATTTTTGATACCTATAGTTAGTCACAAGAATTTAGCAAACAGTAACCTACATACTTTGAATAAATAAAAATATTTCAAATTGGTGAGTATTTTCTGACTGGAAAAAGTAAAGCTACAAGGGCATTTTTAAACATGAAAGGCATATGTAAGATACATACACATTCACACAGAGGAAAATCCTTTAAAAGGTTGAAGAAAAAAATGAAACCCTAACAATGACATGCATACGACAAGTGTCATCCTGTTCTACAAGTTCACCTTACAACTGGAGTACCTCTAATCATGATCCAGCAATCCCAGCTACAACAGGGACTGAGACAGTTAAGTAGGCTACTATATACACAGGAGTTCCAGACCAGCCATGGCATCAACAAAAGAAGTAAAAGAAAATTTAAAATTCAGGTCAGCATTTTCGATATCAGTCAGGCAAAGAGTTGAATCCCAACATCCTCCCTCTACTAACAATTGACTTTTAACCCAGACAGATATAATGGAGAAATATGTTGCCCCACATTACAGCTGAACCACCACTATGTAAATTCAGTGATGTCTACTCAGTTATCTTTGGTTACAAGTAGGGTGATATCTCATGACAATGTCCTCTTGCTTCAATATTAAGATAATCTTGATGGTGGTCCTGCATGGAGGACCACTGCAGATTCCATGGAAGGAGAAGGTGACTAAGGTGGGGTACAAACATGCCAGGCAGCCAGAACTTGAGTGAGAAGTTTTATTAGTAAGGGGAAATAGATGGAATCAAACAAAAATAAGAGATAAAAAGAAACAGACACATAGACAGGTGACAGGAGAGAATGGGGAGACAGGAGCACAAAGAGATGAGAGGGGAGAGAGCAGAAATAGTAGCAAGAGAACAAAGAGCCTGAAAGAGAGAAAAGGGAAGGAGTATAAGTGGGCAAATATCTGTCTTTATAGGGGTCTTGGTTCCTGTGGGCATACTAGTATTCATGGAACTCTTTTCTAAGCAGAAAAAAGTTTTCCGTGCACTCCCCATATAACAGAGTCAGGCTACCATAATGCCAGAGACTTACAGGTTGATTAGAGTCTAAAAAGCTGTTGCATCTACTAAACAAACTTAGCCATTAATTTTTCCAAGAAGTAATGACACCAAGTCAAACACAAGAGTGGTTGCAAAAATAGGTAAGGACTTAATATCTAAACTGCCATCAGCAACTGCTGTGCCAGGAGCTCATTCCATCTTCTGGGTCTCCTTGTGCTAACAGTGAGAGAGATGCAAGCTGAAACCAATCATCTGATGCAGCAGCTCATTCCTACATTATGGAGGACAGAGACAAAGAGCTTCATAGAAGTGTCTGGGAGTATATTCCAGAGAGTAGTGGTGGAAAGGAATTGGAGGCAGGTAGGCACCTCCAAAGGTGTAAGGTTTTTTAGAGCAGGAGAGATTGAGGGACTAATTGAAAGAAGTGAGAAAATCAATTGGAAAGTACAACACAATGGAAACACTCTCCCATATCTGGAGGGCTGGACTATTTGATTGGGGTGAAATGTGAGATCAAAGAATCCAGGGAGGAAAAAAAATACTGTATTAGTTCTGCTGTGTGGGCAGGAGCACAAGAGCAAAGCCTCCCTGAGCACTTAAAAGTCCTGGTGAGTGGAATGGAAAACTGAAACCCAGAGTTTCTGATGCAATGCTTCAATAATACTGAAATAATGAATCCATACTTAATTAGAGCATAACTGTCCTGGGTTGCCCTGGAGAATAGGAAACAAGGAATCAGGTGGTGTATCTAAAATTAGATGCCTTTGCATCTGCTCCACATCCCGGTCAAGGCTCTAATGGCAGCTTTTTAAGGTCAGAGCCTGAACTGAGGTGTATTCAGATGAGCATATGCATTAGGTACACTGAGGTTGGGGAACGGAATAGTGCTACTTGTAACTCACTGTTATGGCTGAAGCTTCACTCAACCCTCCTTATCCACCTACTCAAGGAACAGATGCCTAAGGTCTCCAACCTGGTAGCTAAGAGAAAACTTCTCTATGCACAACTCCTGCTGAGTCCACCAACCCCTGAAAATTCCACTGCACATTGTCCCTAGCCAGCAAAAAGAATCCAGACTCAGACCAATGCCCCCACACTCAGGGTCTCAGGGTAATTTAGGTGGAAGCCCTGTGGGCTTCTATGTGTGTACAAATGGTGGGGATATTTGGTTGCCATGTTACAAATCCCACTCTCAAGCAGCTGTGTATCTTGTGCTTTCCTGGTCCTGTCACTTAGGCTATAAGAACCACTTAGAACCTCAGGTGGACCCACCATATAGAGGGGGGGTGTTCTTGTAAATCCAGGTTTTCTGCTTAGATCATCTCATGAAGTTATTTCTTATGTAGTGCCTTTGGTTCTGTGTATATGAACAGAAGATGGAGAACCCTGGGGTTGACCTTTCTCGTTCCCAACCTGTCTGTAACTCTCTCAATCCCCCACCATCTATTTCTCACTCAATTTCCATATTTGTGTCTCTCACTTCTCTCTACTATGTTGCAGATCAAATCAGAAGGGCAGGGACTGCATCCTTCTAAGCTTGAACATGTCCGCTGTTCTTTATTATCATCTGCATAAGTTGCTCCCCAATAATATCTCATATATCATTTGTCTTGGGTCTAGTGAATTACTAACAGATGATCTCCACATGAATCAATTTTATTAATTAAGACTAAAGTCAATTGCTCTTATTATGTTTAAGTATGTTCCTGTTATCCCTGACCTCTCCAAGACCTTTAACATGAAAGGCTGTTGAATTTGTCGAAGGCTTTCCTGTATATAGGGAGATAATCATGTGGTTTTTCTTTTTCTGTTTGTTTATATGGTGGATCACATTGATAGATTTTCATTTGTTAAACCATCCCTGCATTCCAGGGATGAAGCCTACTTGGTCATAGTGGATGATTTCTCTGATGTATTCTTGAATTTGGTTTGCCAAAATTTTATTGAGTATTTTTGCATCGATGTTCATCAGGGATATTGGTCTGTAGTTTTCTTTCTTAGTAGTGTCTTTGTGAGTCGTGGGTACCAAGGTTATGGTGGCCTCATAAAAAGAGTTTGGCAATGAACCTTCTGTTTCTATCTTGTGAAACACTTTGATGAGTAGTGGTATTAGTTCTTCCTTGAATGTCTGGTAGAATTCTGCACTGAATCGATCTGGCCCTGGACTTTTTTTGGTAAAGGTCTTGGAGAGATCAGGGATAAGAGGAACATACCTAAACATAATAAGAGCAATATACAGCAAACCACATGCCAACATCAAACTGAATGGAGAGAAACTGAAGCCAATTCCTCTAAAATCAGGAACAAGACAAGGCTGCCCTCTCTCTCCATATCTCTTCAATATCGTACTAGAAGTTCTAGCTAATGCTACAAGACAACAAAGGGAGATCAAGGGGATCCAAATTGGAAAGGAAGAAATCAAACTGTCTCTATTTGCAGATGATATGATAGTTTACATATGTGACCCAATAAACTCTACCAGGGAACTCCTACCGCTGATAAACACCTTATGCAAACTAGCAGGATACAAGATAAACTCAAAAAATCAGTAGCCCTACTTTATTCAGATGACAAAGAGACAGAGAAAGAAATCAAAGGAACATCACTCTTTACAATAGCCACAAGCCACAAGCAACATAAAGTATCCTGGTGTAATGCTTACCAAACAAGTAAAAGACCTGTATAATAAGAACTTTGTGGCTCTAAAGAAAGAAATTAAAGAAGATACCAGAAAATAGAAAGATCTTCCACGCTCTTGGATAGGTAGTTTAAACATAGTAAAAATGGCAATCTTGCCAAAAGCAATCTACAGATTCAATGCAATCCCCATTAAAATCCCACCACAATTCTTCACCGACCTTGAAAGGATAATATTCAACTTTATATGGAAAAACTAAAGACCCAGGATGCCAAAACAACCCTATACAATAAAAGAACTTCAGGAGGCATCACCATTAATGACTTTAAGCTCTACTACAAAGCTATGGTTCTGAAAACAGCCTGGTATTGGCATAAAAATACACAACTAAACTAATGGGACCAAACTGAAAATCCTGATATTAACCCACACACCTATGAACATATGATTTTGACAAAACAGCTAAAATCATAGAATGGGGCAAGAACAGCACCTTCAACAAATGGTTCTGGCACAATTGGATGAGGGTGTGTAGAAGACTGCAGATAGACCCATGTCCGTCGCCATACACAAAGCTCAAGTCCAAATGGATCAAAGACCTCAACATCAATCCAGCCACACTGAACCTCTTAGAAGAGAAAGTAGGAGGTACCCTTGAACAAATTTGTATAGGAGACTGCTTCCTGAACATAACTCCAGGGGCACAGACATTAAGAGAAACAATTAATAAATGGGACCTCTTCAAACGTAGAAGCCTTTGTAAGGCATAGGACACAGAAGACAAGACCAAACGGCAGCCCACAGACTGGGAAAAGATTTTCACCAATCCTATATCCGACAAAGGGCTTAACTCCAAAATATACAAAGAACTCAAAAAACTAGTCAACACAACACCAAATAACCCTATTTAAAAATGGGGTACAGAACTGAAGAAATAATTCTCAATAGAGGAAATCAAAAAGGCTGAAAGACACTGAAGAACATGTTCCACATGCTTAGCTATCAGGGAAATGCAAATCAAAACAACTTTGAGATACCATCTTACGCCTGCCAGAATGGCTAAAATTAGAAACACCAATGATGACTCATGTTGGAGAGGATGCGGAGAAAGGGGAACACTCCTCCACTGTTGGTGGGAGTGCAAACTCATACAGCCATTTTGGAGATCAGTATGGCTGTTCCTCAGGAAAATGGGAATTAGTTTACCACAGGACCCTGCAATCCCCCTCTTAGGCATATACCCAAAGGATTCACATCCATGCAACAAAGACATCTGTTCAGCTATGTTCATAGCAGCACTATTTGTAATAGCAAGAACCTGGAAGCAACCTAGATGCCCCTCAATTTAAGAATGGTTAATGAAGATGTGGCACATCTACACAATGGAATACTACTCTGCAGAAAAAAATGATGGTATCTTGAAATTCGCAGGCAAGTGGATGGCACTTGAAGAAACCATCCTGAATGAGGTAACCCAGTCACAAAAAAGGAACACAGTATGTACTTACTCATATTTTGATTTTAGACATAGATCAAAGGATCTCCAGCCTATAATTCACACCACCAGAGGAACTAGGATACAAGGTATATTCTAAGAGATTCATATAAAGTCCCTCAAAGAAGTGGTAATGGACAAGTCCCCCAGAGCTCGGGGGAAGTGGGGGGGCAGTAAACGGAGAGAGAAGATGGGGAGGAAAGGAAAACGTGCAACCAGGAAGATTGAACCTGGTTAGGAATAAAAGATAGGAAAGAGAGAGAGAGAGAGACAAAGAGAGAGAGAGAGAGTGAACATAAAATAGGGAGACAATACTGATTTGAAGATATAATTGAACACAAAGAAAGTTCTAGAGAACTACAAGACTGCTGCTAACTAACAATTTGAGCTTCTGTGGAAAGGCTATCATAAATGTCCTTCTCAGAAGTGAGATCAACAACTAACTTATCCATGGAGCCCTCAACTAATGCCTGTTGGAAAAAGAAGCAAATACCCATACATAAACACTGAGTCGAAGTAGAACTCAGATGCAGAGGGAAAGGACAATATCAGGCAGCAGAAACACATAGAGACAGCTTACCTGATCAAGGAGGAACTAACAGGCCACCAGACTGATAGCTGGGAAGCCAGCAGGGAACTGACTCAGGCCCCCCTGAATATGGGTCTCAGCCAGAAGGACTGAGCAGTCTAAGGAACCTCAGACAGTGGAGCCAGGATGTATTCCTGGTGCACAAAAGGACCTTGCAAACACATCCTCCATGGAGGGATAACTCCCTTAATCTAGAGACAGGAGAGAAGCCCTAGTCCCTACTTCACATGACCTGTCAGACCTACATGACTCCTAATGGATGGCATTCCCGTACATATGGAATTGGGGTGGGGGAATGGGATGGTGGTTAGAGTGCATGTGAGAGGGCAGGAGGGTAAAACGCAGGGATGGCATGAGGGAGGTTGGTAGGGAGGGAGGGAGGGAGGGAGGGAGAGGGAACTGGGATTGACATGTAAAATAATAAATTAAATTTTAAGAAAATGCTTTGACTCCAAAATGTAAGTTCAAGGACAAGTTACTGGGGAATAGGATTTCTATTTTTGTTTCCACAGAAAATGAAAAGATGTGGATTCCTTCCAGACTAATGTGGTTTGATCAAGTCAGACCACCTGATACTGAGTATCAGGTGATCCTGCATTCAAAACAGCTGGACAAAGCAGTCTGACAGACTACAGCCAGGATTTCTCAATCTTCTTCAAATTCCCCATGAAAGTGCCCCTTACCAGCAGGAAGTAGTTTGGAAAGAACAATGCCCACATTCCCAAATATTGTCTATAAATGTTTGTTTTCACTTAAATGGACTTAGTTATATAAAATAAAAAAAAATTTGTGAAAGAAACAAACCAAGCTAAGGATGGGCATTCATAAGGAAAAAAAGAAGGCTAAAGTCAAGTATGATGTCTAACATGTTCAGAAATATTTACATGATGTAGGTTTCCTCTGCCATGATTTCTTCCCTATTACCTGATATCAAGATGATAAAACAGGATTTAAAATACGTACAGGTTTAGAAATGTGGATGAACAAAATTGTGGCAAGTTCTTTGCCATGACCTATGTCAGTTTTCTGAGAACATACTGTAGTTCCTCCTACAGGAATACTCAAGGGTGTAACCTTCTTGTGAGAAACCATGAACAATCACATACTCACACACTGACATCACATAATTAAAATTAAATCAAATCTCTAAACAGATTTCCATATTTGAATATTTTTCTCCAATGAGTACTCAATCCTGTCACCATTGTGTTCAGGGTCTTAAAGTATTCAAAGTTTTCCTGCAACATTAAGTATTTCATGTAAAAGAAAGTAAGCATGAAGGATTGGGCTTAGAGATAGCAATCCATCTGAATGAGGTTTTTATGTAAATCAAGTCAAGTGTTACCATGAAACATGGTTCCCTTACCAGTGAAGTTCCAGGACTTTTTTCCACATGAGTTTGCAAGTGAGAACAAAACAGAGGCATTGTAGTGCTTGAACTGATTTTTCACACGTGTCAGATATTTTTCTCTCCAGAAAACTATGTAAGTCAATGTGTGTTGAATGAAGATCATACCACATCCTTTCTAGGTAGATTCCTTCCCATAAGGGTTTTCTTAGGCTCACAAAGATTATTGGGATAAGCAAAGTGCACAGCATTACAACAATGGATACATGTATAGTGTTTTTATGCACTATGATTTATTTCTTTGATTATAAAGACTAATGATACATAGAGAGGCTTTACCACATGGGATACATTCATTATTTTTCAAGTATAAATTATTTTATGACATAAGATATTGCTGGGATATGCAAAGGCTTTATCACATTCATGGCATCCATAAGGTTTCTCTCCATATGTGTTCTATGATGAGACTCGAGATTACTGGCATATGAAAACACTCTACCACATTGATTACATATATAGGGTTTCTCTCCAGTATATGTTCTTATATGTCTTTTACGATGACCATTACTTGCAAATGCCCTACCACATTGATTACATACATAGGGTTTCTCTCCAGTATGTGTTCTATGATGAGATTGTAGCGTAATAACTTGTGAAAATGCCCTACCACATTGGTTACATACATAGGGTTTCTCTCCAATATGTGTTCTTTTGTGACATACTATATAACTGTATTGTGAAAAACATTTGCCACATAGATTATAGTCTTGTGTTTTCCCTCCAGTATATGTTCTAAGATGTCCTTTAAGCATAGTATGTCTTCCAAATGTTTTACCACATTGACTATATTCATAGGTGTTTTTTACTATGTGTGCTCTGTCATTGAGAAGAAGGAAATTGTGATATGCAAAGACTTCACCACACTCTAGACTTCTATACGGTTTCTCTCCAGTATGAATTTTTTTTCAAGCCATTGAAGATGCCTGTAACCCACAAAGTTTTTCACACATTCATTGTGTATATTCACAGGATTCACTCCCTTATGGCTTCTTTGATTCCTGCAAAGATCATTGGCATATGTAAAACTTTACCACATGCATGATACTAAAGAAAGTTAGTACATATATAAAACAATGTTGTAATTGGCCTAATTGTAAACAAGAATCAGATCTTGAGTTATACATTCATAATGTTTCTCGAATGTGGTATTGTTTTGTTTTCATGGAAGATACCTGTGGATTCAGAGTAAGAGCTTTATTTCATGGCCCTCAATCATGGCATCTATTTACATAAAATCTCCCATATAATTGAAAAAATTGAAATGACTCAGAGCTTTGCCATATTTATACTATTTATCAGTTTTTCCTTCATAGAAATCATATTACATTGGCTAAATACACCAGTGCAAATGGAAGCATTCACACATTCCAACGGTCATATGGATTTACTACAGTGTAAAGTGATGGTATCTTTCAGATGACTTAGGAATAGTGATAAATTTGAAAGTTGTTTCACACTCAACACATATCCTCAAAGTGGGGACTACTAAATATCTTTCATATCTTCTCACTGTCCTAAGAGTGGTACGGTGCTTCATTACACATTCTGAATTCACATGGCTTGTATTTAGAGTAAACTAAATACTTTCCCCCCCCCTACATTTTCTAATACAGAATGTCTCTGTGTAATTCTAGCTATCTTGGAACTCACTTTGTAGACTGGGGTGATCACAAACTTAAGGGATCCACCTTGCTCTTGATCATGAATGTTGGAATTAAAGGTATGGGCCACAACTACACAGCTCCACATATGATATGCTTATGAAACTAAGAAAACAAATAAAAGGTTTCCACATAGCATTCACACTTTGACTATCTTTAAATCAAATTTAAGGTTTCTCCATAACAACCTTCTTGACACTCATAAACTGACCCTTTCAATATCCATAGCAAAGTCACAAATAGATAATAAATGCCTGGTTAACTATAGACTTTTTTCTTAGGAGGTCTTGGACATATACTTGTCACCTATTGAACATGTATACTGTTTAAAATATCTGAATAGAATGAAACTAAACAGACTGGCATATCTACAGAATAGATATCCGAGTGCTATAATTCAAAGGGTGATATATGTTAAGACATAGTTTCCTTCTCATTTTACACAAATGCCTTGAAAACACAGAAGAGCTACCTTTCACTGAGGTACAGGGTTTTGTGAGAAAATGACAATCATCACTGTACTTTAAACTACACTTATTTTCACTGTTGCTCTTCTTAATCTTTTTAATTTTTTAAGTGTGACTCGTCAATAAAATTTCCAGGATATACTAAAATGTCTGCAGAGCCAAATTTGTATAAACATGCACATGAAAATTTAACTTCTGTGTCTTCTAGACGTTTGACAATGATCCTTCGTATTATGGTTATCCCAAATGTAGCCTGAAATAACAGAAAATATATGATGTATTCTTGCAAATTGTACAAAATTTAAGTAATAACTTCAATGAACCTTAGAACCATGCCTCACTCACCCAATTTTCCCTTTTCTTAATCAAATTACAGAATAGTATCAATAATCAAGAAACAGTTGGTCCCTTATTTTAAAACATGAAAGAAAATTCAGTCTTACCTGTAACAGTGAGGTTCCTGTAGGTGTTCAGCATCACATTTTTGTAGAGATACTTCTGAGAAGGATTAGGAAAGCCCACTCTTCCTCAGCGAAGTGGATGTGCCCATCGTCACAGGTCACTGCATCCTAAAATAACACAAAGTAGTATAATTCTCACATTGTAAATGTAAAGGTCTTTGACAATATAGTCATATAATCCTTGGTGCTTCTCTCACTTATTTTACACATGTACATTAGGATGCACTCACCCAGTCACATTAGAAGTAAACTGAATTAGAGGTCCACATGCACCATTTCTTTGGCCATTTAAGTAGCATATACCCTGGAGAACGAAATCCCAATAAACAGACATAAAGGGAGAGGCAAGCTACCAGAACAACACTACTGAGAACACATCAGAAATAAATTGTATGATAGGGAGAGTCTATCATAGAAATAACCCAGGTCCTGGAACCAACTTCTGTCTTTGTTAGGTTTTCATTGCTGTGTAAAGACACAGCAGGGTCAGGGTAACACTTACAAGGAAAATATTTAATTGAAGTGTCACACTTAAAATTTCAGAGGTTCTGTTATGGCAGGGGACATGTCAGCATGGAGGCTGCTGCAGTCCTCGAGGTTAGAGTCCTTACAGCATGACTCAGAGGTAACAGGGTGTTGTCTGACACACTGTGCATCATTCTGAGAATAAGAAACATCAATGCCTGACTCTACCGTGATATGCTTCCTCTAACAGGAAAAGCCCTCTCCAACAAGGACACACCACACCTACTATAACGAGTGGGAACACACAGAGTATGGAGTGACAGCTAGGGCACCTTCAAGGCAATAAACTGGACCCTTTGAATGTGGTTGACACTTAGGTGATCTGATCTGTTAGGGGGCCCCTTGCAGTGAAACCAGTACCCAACTCAGTTGCTTGAACAGTGTTTTTGGAGCTCACACCTTATAGAGGGATACCTTTCTCAGTTGAGATAAAAGATAGAGAGGCTTGGTTCTTCGTCAGATTTGTATGCTGGACTTTGTTGACTCCTGAATGAGGGCCTTACCCTCTCTGACTATTAAAAGTTGCAAGGAAGGGAGAGTAGTTGGTGAAGAAGAATGGGAATGAGGGATTGGTATGTAAAATGAAAACAAATTAAAAAAAATTAAAATAGAAATAAATTTTATTAGAATCATCCACAAAAAGAGACTGGTTTTGCTCTCATTGTTGCTATGTAATGATGGAAAAACTTAGCCTAATATTTCCTAGGCTCTGCCCCCTAGCAGTGAGAAGGCAAAGGTCATTCTTTACTGTTTACAACAAGGTGGTTTATCAACAGCACCTGTGAGTAAATGAGAACAGGAAATAAACCTTGTCACACTACCCAGAAGCCCTAGCGAAGGCAGACTTCCTGGGCTAACCCCAGGCTTGAATAGTTCAAATTGATTGGTCTGCACTGGATGCTATGAGATGATTGGTTTGTAATGTGTGGTCTTTTTTGTAACACTATAAAAGCTGTATGAACCAGGGTTCCCAGTCCTCTACCACACATGGAGTTTGGCTGTGGACACCAGGTCACTGGAATATAAAAGACCTCATGCTTTTTCATCAAGAATGCTTCTTATGAGTGATTTGGGGGGACTACCTTTCCTGAGTTGGGGTGTGAGGGTCCACTCCCTCAGCGGGTCTTTCAGCTTCAGTAACAAAGATTTTGAAAAAAAATTTGTTCCCAGTTTTTATATATTTGGATTGTGTGTGAAAGATATTTCCCATGTGTAATTATTACATACCATAGTAGAGATTGTCAGATACCCTGCATCTGGAGGTGACCTTGTATTGAGCCTAGAATTTTGGGTTTTGGAATCTTACTCAGGTCATCCCCAAGTAGAATATGTGCTGAGCAAAACAGTAAATGTGATTTCCAGATTGAAAACAACAAGAATAAAACAGAGTACATAAATAAAAATTAAACTATAATCATTGAGAACATGATTAGTATGCATATTCTGTATAAGAAAAATTTGCAACATGACTCAAATACAGTGCAAACTAAATTTCTAACACACTATAAAATGATATCTGATTACAAAGATTCATGCAAATGGGTACCAGTTAGAATCCCAATAGGATTATGAAAACCATATAGTACATATATTGACACAGCATGGCTTCTACACCTACAACAACCATGCAGTGATCTAGAGGTGTACAATATTAGGGAAAGAACAAAGGGGAGGAAGAGAAAAAAAAATAAGAGGGGTAAACACCATCAACTTTTTGTCAAAAAAAAAAAAAAAAAAAAAAAGAAAATTCATCCATGTAACCTGAGATTTTTGTGTAATGTTACCCAGCTACTGATGACTCTATGTGTTCAGAACTTATACACACAGACTCTTACAAAATTAACTCAAAAGGATGCCTAAAATGTTCTGCTTCTGACCCTGCAGTGACTGATATTTGTTTCAAAGAGAGACACCACATGGTCTAGATTTTTCTATGCAAATGGGGGTAATATTCTGCCATCGTTCAGATAATTACAAATTAATGAGTTGTTTATTAAACATATCCATATAAATAATTGGTATCCAAAATAAAAAATAAAGTTTTTAAGAAGCTTGGTCCCAAAAATTCCACTGAGGGCATCCAATCATGTATTTTAAGCAGGGATAATCAAGAGGACATAAGGACATTGCCACAGACTTAAGAAATAAATAAAGAAATATGTCTGTATAGACAAATTGTGTTCATTTTTGGTAATGATCAAAAAGGAAAGAACCTACAACAGATGGTTATTTTTGTTGTTATTGTTTTTTTTTTTTGAGACAGAGTTTATTGGTGCAATAATGAATAGCCTTAGTTGTTTTAGGAGACAGATACTGCAAGTCGGGCCAGTAAGGCAATGTAAGCTTTCAACAGAAAAGATAGCACCATAATATTTCATAGTACAGGAGTAACTTCGAACAGCAGATCTGGAGGGAGAAGTATTAGAAGATGAGAAAAGTAGGGAAGGCAGAACAAAGAAACGATTAATCTGGTGCAGGGAGTTATTGGTTAATCCATGTGTTATTCTAAGTAAGCTTCTCATGAGGAATAGTTTCTTGTATACTACATCTATGGGAAAATGGAAGGAAATGATAGACTTCTAAAACGTCAGCAGGATTTACCATTCAATAGGACAACCTCAGAAGGCTACTCAAGCAGTGGAGTACAGGGGGAAAACAGGCAATCCCATTAACATTACTGACTAAGGCCACAGTGTCCATGGGCCTAATAAGCATAGCTCCATGTGGTTTCAAGAGAGCACACCATGGATTTTTCAAACCTTTTCTCTCAGACTGTACATCCAAAACCACAAAAAATATCAGCCCTGTTACATAGTCCACAATAGTTCACCCAGACACGTTTTGGCTGAATACTTTACTTATAGCAATTTGTATTCATGATAAGGTCTCTCCTCTATCCAGATTCTTGATAGCCCTCATCTGGGGATTCCAAGAAAATGCCCACCAGGAAAATTATGGATTATGTAAGAATGATAAACTGATTCTACATTGCTCACCTCAACTATCATTGAAGGAGGAAATCTCAGCTTATATTCTTCCTCTCCCATTCTGCACTGTGACTCCACTAGTATCCAAGTGGGTCATGAGCTCAATCCTTGCACAAATACCTCTTCATATATAAGTCCACACACTAATCAGAGATCTTGGGAGTTCACTCATTTTCTGGTCTATTTTCCTTCTCACTTACCAGTCAAGGGCCAGGCTGGAAGGAAGTGTAGGTTTTTCTTCCCAGAACTGTACGTGAGAAGCAGGATTGGGAGTTCAAAACAATTCTCAATTATACAGCATAAGACAACCCAAAGTTAAAAAAAACTTTGCTCTACTCAGAAATCAATAATAAGCATCACTTGACAAAAGGAATGGAATAAGTAAATTCTAAGAAACATAGGAGAGCAGCAGCACAGAGATACAAGCAGTAATGTGTTTAAAGAACTTATTTTAAAAGATGCCAATAGCTGGGTGGTGGCGGCACATGCATTTAACGCTAGTGTTCAGGAGGCAGATGGAAGCCTATCTCTGTGAGTTCAAGACAGGCATGGTATACAAGATATAGTTGTGGTACAAGCAGCAGGGTCACAAAAAATGGGGTCTCAAAAAATAAATAAATATTAAAAAGAAAAAAGCTAGAAAAATAGATACCACCATTGGCTAGAGGCCTCACTTGAAGAATGCCAGGCCCCAGCTAGATCAACATATCATTGCCACCATCCTGAGTCCATGGTGCTGGATGCTTGCCCCCCATAGCTGGGCCTCTGCTAGAGAGGATTCAGAAGGAGAGTGTCAGGCCCTGGCTAGATCTGCCTATCCGTGCAGGAACCACTTGAAACTCTGTGTACCAGGATTTTTGACCCCCATTGCCAGGATTCTGCTAGAGTGAGTCTGGGAAAAATTTGCGTGAAATTCCCCCCACACCCTAACCTGGAAATTCCCGGGTTTGGCTCCATATCATGCTCTGCCTGTGGCATGTCCACAGCTCAAAAACCCATAGGAAATAGATAATCTAACTTCAAAAGAATCCAAGGGGAAAGCAGAGAAAATATATACACAAAACCACTGCCAATATCAAATCATAAACAAAAATCATTAACCAACAATGTCCCTTACTTTCCCTCAATGTTAATGGTATTATCTCACTAATAAATAGAGAAATCCTAACAGAATGAATATGGAAACAGAATCCATCCTTCTGCTGCACACAAGAAACAAATCTAAGCTTCAAAGATAGATGTTACTCAGGGTAAAGGGCTTGGGAAAGATCTTCCAATCAACTGGACCCAAGAAGCAATCAGGGTTGGCTACCTTAATACCTAACAAATTAGACTTCAAACCAAAACTCAATCAAAAGAGATGAAAAAAGTCATTTTGTATTCATCACAGGAGAAATCCTAAGCACAAAACCTCAATTCTGAACCTCTATGCCCCAAATACAAACGCACCCACATTCGTAAAAGCAATGGTATTAAAACTCAAACCTCACATAAAACCAAACACACTTAGAGTGGGAGACTTCAACACCCCACTCTCACCACTAGACAGGACCACAAGTCAGAACCTTTACAAAGAAACAAAAGAACTAACAGAAGTTATGTCTCAATTGTGTTTCACAGACACCTATTGAACATTCCATCCAAACAAAAAAGAATATAACTTCTTCTCTGCTCCACATGGAACATTCTCTGAAATTGACCATATACTAGGCAACATAAAAATCCTCACCTGATACAAAAACATTTGAATATTACCCTGTATCTTATCAGACCACCATGCTTTATAATTGGAATTCAATAAATACAACAACAAATCACAGAAACCCTACATACTCATAGAAACTGAATAATGCTCAATTTCAACATACTTGGGTCTAAGAAGAAATAAAGAAATTAAGGATTTCCTAAAATTCAATGAGGTTGTGGATACAACATACATGAATTTATGGGACACCTTGAAATCACTGCTAAGAAGGAAGTTGATTGCAATCAGTTCCCATATGAAGTAAACTGATGAGAGACACATTAGAGAATTAACAATACAACTGAAATCCTTAGGACACAAATGAAGCAAACTTAACCCTCAGGAGTAGGCCCCATTATCAATTTTTGGGCTGAAAACAATAAAGTAGAAAGCAGGAATACGATACAAAAAAAAAAATCAATGCAATAACGAGTTGCTTTTTTTTTCAGAAAATTAACAAGTGAGAAAAACCTTTATCCAAACTAAACAAAAAGCAAAGAGAGAAAATGGAAATTAACAAAATAAGAAACAAAAAGGGGTACAGAACTGAGGAAATCCAGGCAATTTTCATGTTATATTTTGAAAACTTATACTCCACAAAATTTGAAAATTCAAAGGATATGAACAAATTTCTGGATAACTCTTACTTAACAAAATTAAATCAAGACTAGACAAGTAACTTATATTGACCTATCACAACTAACAAAGTAGGAGCAATCATAGAAAGCATTCCAACATAAAACATATCCCAGAGCCAGATGTCTTCTTCAGTGAAGAATTCTACCGAAAATTCATGGAAGAGCTAATATTAATAATTTTGAAACTGTTCCACACAATAGAAACAGAAGTTTCATTACAAAACACTTTTTTGAGGCTATAATCACCTTGATACCCATTCACACAAAGACAGAACTAAGAGAAAATTACAGAACAATATCCCTCGTGCACATTGATGCAAAAATACTCAAGAAAATATGGGAAAACCAAATCCAGGAATGTATCAGAAAAATCATCTACTATGATCAAGTAGGCTTCATCCTTAGGTAGCAGGGATGGCTTCACATATGAAAATATTTCAAATATACCACTATATAACAAACTAAAAATGAAAAAAATCACATGATCATCTCTCTAGATGTAGAAAAAACCTTTGACAAAATTCAACATCCTATCATGTTAAAGGTCTTGTAGAGATCAGGGATAACAGGAATTTATATAAGCATAATAAAAGCAATATGTAGTAAACACAGAGAAAATATCAAGCTGAATGTAGAGAAGCTTAAGGCAATTCCTCTAAAATCAGTACAAAGACTAGGCTGCCCTCTGTCTCCATATATCTTCATTATTGTATTTGATGTGCTAGCTAAAGAAATAAGACAAGAAAAGGATATCAAGAGGATACAAATTGAGAGGAAGAACTCAATCTTTCTCTATTTTCAGAAGATATGATAGTTTACATAAGCAAACAGAAAACTCTACCATGGTACTCCTACAGCTGAAAAACACATTCAGCAATGTATAAACATAGAAGATAAACTAAGAAAAAATTGTAGCCACTCTATATTCAGACAACAAAGGGGCTAATAAAGAAATCAGAGAAACATCATCCTGTACAATAGTCACAAACAACATAAACTACCTTGGGGTAACACTTATCAAACAAGTGAAAGACCTATATAATAGTAATTTGTGTATTTACAACGAAATCTTGAATCTCACAGACAAGTGGATGGAACTTGAAGAAACCATCCTGAATGAGGTATCCCAGTCACAGAAAGATAAACATGGTATGTATTCATTCATATGTGGATTTTAGACATTGTTCAAAAGATAACCACCATACAAATCACACTGCCAGAGAAACTAGGATACAAGGAGTATTCTAAGAATTTCTTATGAGGTCATTCACAGAAGCAGGAAGGGACACGGTCCCCAGAGCATATGGGATTTGGGGGGTAGTGAGTGGAGAGTGAACTAGCAAAAGGAAAGAATAGGAGAGAAGAGAACATTGGACAAGGAGATTTGGTCAGAAAAGGAATGGACTTGAGAAGAGATGAGAAGAGAAGAGAATAGAAGAGGATAGCTAGGAGAGGACAAGAGAGATAGAGACTATAAAAATGGGAGCCACTATAGGTTAGAAGAGGAAACTGAACCTAGAGAAATGTCCAGAGTCCTACAAGAGTGACCCCAACAATTTGTGCAACAGTGTAAAGGCTACCATAAATTCCCTTCCCTAACAATGAGATCAACAACTAACTTATCCACCATCATGGAGCCCTCATCTAGTAGCTGATGGAAACAGAAGCATACATGCACAACTAAACACTGAGCCAAACTTGAATTCGGATGCACAGAGGGAGGACAAGGCCACACTGCAGAAACACATAGACACAGCTGACCTGAACAAGGAGGAGCTAATGGGGCTGCAGACTTATAGCTGGGAATCCAACATAGGACTGACACAGACCCCTGTGTAGTGAGAGAGTCCTTCTGTGGCACTGAACACGCCCATTGGGTGTGGAGCCATGGGCGGAAGTGAACTGTGGAAGGAAGTCACAGGGAGAGCTGGTAAAAGCTCTCTTGCTGGTGTGACTTGGACAGGAGAGGGTTGGCTTGAATTTCCTGGTGTTTATCTGTGTAGTTTGTAAGTTATTTCTCCCTAAATAAACATCTATTCGGCCTATTTGTTTATACTGATCCTTATTTAACCACGATATCTGGTGTCAGAAGTGGGATTTTATTTAGATATAAAAGTGACTGCAGATGCAAGATGGACATTGCTATAGAGTTCCTGCTTCATGGAAGAGTCTGCCAGACAGTCTGCAGGACACAGAGGAAAATGACTGACAAACTGCCAATACAAGAAGACAGTTTAAAGTTTCCTGCTTTGCTGAAGAGTCTGTGAGACATACGATGGCCTATGGGCTGAAGATGAAAGATTACAAAAGAACTTCAGGTGACCAGGCAGTGAGTTGTCTCTGTCATTTCTAGAGCTTATATATTATTCTTCTGTGGTGTTTGAAGGAGTAGAAGACGGATAGTTATGGTTATAGTTTTCCTTAGTTAGGATTAAAGATAAGTTACACATAGGGTTTTAGACTCACAAAGATAGAATACATGATGGAATATTTTCTTAAATATTACTAAATGTTAATGGACTAAATATTGTCAACTGTGATTCTTATTTGATAACTGTTATGTTATATATTTTCTATGTTAAGGTTAAAACCCTTCTTTTTATTTAGACAGAAAAGAGGAGATGATGGGAGTCATTCTGTATATGTTTCTCATACTAGTTAATAAATAAAGCACTGTTGGCCAATAGGAAAGGAAGATAGGAGTGACTAGGAGACAAGGAGGAAATTGGAAGTAGTAAGGAGGAGTCAGGATGGAAAGCCTGGAGAGAATAGAAACGCCAGCTGCCTCTCCCTGGCAAGACCACGTGGAAATACATAGAAATGGGTTAATAATTAATAGAGCTAGCCGATAAGAAACTAGCACCTGGCAAACAGCATAATATCAAATACAGAATCTCTGTGCGTTATTTGGGGCTGGCGGCGTGGCAGCAGGACAAGACCAGGCAGTGGGCAGAAAAACCGTACTCCTTACAAATGGCGCCCACGTGGCTAGTAAGAACTTCCACTTAAAATTTAACAAAAGCTTAAAAAAAGGTTTTAGAAACAAAAGAACAGAGACAAGCAAGGTTTCTTGGTAGCAGCATTTTCTCGGTTGAACTCTGCTTTGCAAGAGACAAGCAGATATTCGTGCTGCTCCTTTAAGGGAAGATTCCTGACTCAGCATAAGTGGCAAAAAAAACTGCACAGCTCTTAAGAAGCACTGCTAACCATTTATTGGTGTGTACGAGAGCTTGCAATGGCAGTGACCACATCTCCAAGCCGGCACCATGCAGACTAAAGCAGTGAGCACAGTTCTCACTGCCGGCAGTAAAATACCACCATCTTTGATAACTGCAGCAAAAACAACAAAGACTTTCATTTTAACAATGTTTTTGTTTAACAGATAAAGACTCATGGCCAAAAAAAGATAAAGATTTACAGTAAAGACAGATTCATAGTAAGAAAAACCTCTAAAGGTTTAAAGTGTTTTAAAATAAATGCAGGCTTGGGGAAAAATGGTTTTTAAGAGACAAAGAGGAACTGGGTGTGGTGGCACACACCTTTAATCCCAACACTTGGGAGACAGAAGCAAGCAGATCTCTGTGATTCAAAGTAAACCTGGTATGCAGAGTGAATTCCAGGACAGATAAGAGTTACACAGAGAAACCCTGTCTCAAAAAATAAAAAGTAAAAGAAACGGAGTAATAATAAAGCCACGTAAAGATGAAAAGCTCAGAGAGAATCTGGATACTGTATGGTATTACATTGTCTTTGCATTGTTTGACTGCTGTGGAAACAATAACTGTTAAAGGAAATACTGGTGGATTAATTCAATTTATATGTTTTAAAAATGCTTTGACTCAAAAATTTAAGTTCAAGGACAAGTTACAGGGGAAAAGGATTTCTATTTTTGTTTCCACAGAAAATAAAAAAACTGTGGATTCCTTACAGACTAATGTGGTTTGATCAAGCCAGACACCCTGAAACAGAGTTTCTGGTGATCCAACATTCAAAACAGCTTAAACAAAGCAGCCTTGCAGACTACAGCCAAGATTTCTGCATCTTCTCAGGATCCCCCATGACAGCGCCCCTGCCAGCAGGAAGTAGTTTGGAAAGAACGACGACCAAATTCCCAAATATAGTTTATAAATGTTTGTTTTCATTTAAATGGATTTGGTTATAAATGGTTAATGATCACAACCAATATCTTTTTAAAGGTAAAAAGGGGATTAGGGTATAGATATGAATACTTCATTTTGGAATGGATTTTCATTTATCGATATAATTTAAGGTCAATGTTGTGATATGTATATTTCTCTTCTTGTTTATGTATTGTGTTTATATAGCTCATTTAAAAATGTAATGTATAATTTAGTACAGATTTTACATAGTTACCTCTAATAGTCAAAACTTATACCTTGGTGAGTTAGGTTTTCAAGATACACAGAGATGTATTTGAGATAGATAGGCATTCTTCAAACCTTTCAAAGACCTACAGAATATGGCATTTAAAATGGTATAGGGTTTTTGTGACAGTGAGACATAATTGCTCTTGGCAATACCACCTGCACCAGAAAGGAAGATGGACATTGAAGAAACTCGTTATGGAGTTTGCTTCCAGTATGGCAAGACTAGCCATTTGGACAAGATACAGCTCTTGTCTGGACTTTTTAACTTAATGCTATATAAACTGGACATGCAGGACCCACAGAAAAGTGACTGCAGATGCAAGATGGACATTGCTATAGAGTTCCTGCTTCATGGAAGAGTCTGCCAGACAGTCTGCAGGACACAGAGGAAAATGACTGACAAACTGCCATACGAAGTTTCCTGCTTTGCTGAAGAGTCTGCCAGACACACGATGGCCTATGGGCTGAAGATGAAAGGTTACAAAAGTACTTCAGGTGACCAGGCAGTGAGTTTTCTCTGTCATTTCTAGAGCTTATATATTATCCTTCTGTGGTCTTTAAAGGAGTTGAAGATGGATAGTTATGATTATAGCCTTCCTTAGTTATGCTTAAAGATAAGTTACATATAGGACTTTAGACTCACAAATTTAAGATAGATAATAGAATAGTTTCTTTTAATCTTGCTAAATGGTAATGGACTAAATAGTGTTAACTGTGATTCATATTTAATAACTGTTGTGGTCTGTCAAGTTCTCTTGGCCTTAGCCAAAACTGGGTGTACCAACGTTGCTGTGAGACCTAGGGTGACTGTTCAGGTGGGTTGCTGTTTCTGTCCTTGCTGCACCTTTTGGAAGTTGTCCATCCGCATTTCCTGTCTACTCTAGTATTGTTAATTTCCTTCTCAGGTCTTGATGAGGTTGAAGATTAAACTATCACAACTATTATTCTCTCTTCCTAGTTAGATATATTAGGTACTAGACTTACATTTTCTAGCTTAGGACAACTCTATTGTAAACTCCATTATGCCCTCACCCTAGGACTATGTATGTAGGTCATTTTGTACTCGATTTTCCTTTTCTTAGAGCACACTTGTTATTCACTGTATTGTATATAGTTTTGTATTAAGCCTAAATCTTTTCTTTAGACTAAAAGGGGAATTGTAGTGAGATAGTCCTTCTGTGGCACTGACCATGCCCATTGGGGGGTGAAGCCATGGGCAGAAGTGACCTGTGGAAGGAAGTTGGAGGGAGGGCCAATAAAAGCTCTCTTGCTGGCGTGACTCAGACAGGATAGGATTGGGTTGAATTTCCTGGTGTTTATCTGTCTAGGTTGTAAGTTATTTCTCCCTAAATAAACATCTATTCAGCCTATTTGTTTATCCTGATCCTTATTTAACCACGATACCCCTGAACATGGGTATAAGCTAAATGTCCTGTGCAGTCTAAGGGACTTCAGGAAACATCCCTGTTGCTAAAAAGACTTTGGGGGAATATCCCCATGGAGGTATAATGCATTAACCTTGAGACATGAGAGATATTTTAGTCAGTGTATGTGTGGCTGACTATTTTCTTGGTGTTTTTGGCTGGCTAGTGAATTAGATGTGTGGCTGACTAGTGACTTAGTATGGGTAAGTAGTGATATATTGTGTGTAGCTAAATAGAGACAAAGTGGCTGTGGCTAACTAGTAACCTAGCTTTGTGGCTAACTAGTGACTTAGTCAATGTGGTTAGTTACTGCTTAGGCATGTAGCTAAATATTAACTTAGGTGTATGACTAACTACTGTCTTAGTGTGTGGCTAAGTACTGCTTTATTTGTGTGATGGACTTGTGGCTTAGTTTTTGTGGCTAACTAGTGAGTTAGGTATGGGGTGACTATTGATTTAGGTGTTTGTCTAACTAGTGACTTCATGTGTGTGGCTAAATAGTGAGTTAAGTATGTGGCTAACAAGTGGCATGGTGTGTGTGGGTACTAGTGAGCTAGTATGTGTGGCTAACTAGTGGGTTAGTTTGTGGCTAACAAGTGACTTACACTTAACTACATGTGTAGCTAAATAGTGACTCCACTTAGTAATCTGATTGTTAGGAACTAGCAGCAATTTGACCCCCGCAACCTGATGATGGGCGTTCCCTCATGGCCATGTCATCACTACATCAGCTTTACCTGACAGCTCAAGCTTTACCTGGCTGCCAGAGGACTCAGTTACACATGTGCAAGCCTCCCCTTTTAAAGCAAGTGCCCCACACCCCTCTCTATCTCTCTCCTGCTTTCAGCTGGCCACCAGCTACCCCCTCTTTCTCTCCCTTCTCAACAAACTCCATGTGTGTGCTGAGTCTCGTGTTTGTGTTTCCTAGGCATTAGCTGCACAGCAAAAGAACAGCATTGGTGCTGAAACCCAGGCAGGCTCTCCTTCAGGGTCACTGGCAGCTGTTTGCTGTTGGGCGGCCAGCCAGAGACACTCGGGATCCTGTTTTCGATACCAGTAGTCTGCCTCCAATCCCCCCTACCCCCCCCATTCACTGGAAATACCAACCCACACAGGCTTCAATTAGGTAAGGTACCCTTTTAAATTTTAACCCATTTCCTTAAGGTCTGGTGCATTCCTCATGGGTGGAAGACATACTGCCTGGGGTGGGATATCTGCTCTGCTCTGGGACTGCTGAGTCCTTCCGGCCTCTGTTGCCCTGGCAATGTTTTTGGGCTGACGATCTTCAAATAACCTCTGCCTCTCTCGCTTATCATGTGGCCACATTCTTGGGCTGAAGAGTTCCAAGACTGCATGGTCAATTTCCTCTCTACATATGGGGAATACACCGACTAAGGAAATATACCCCACCACTCCACTGGGATCCCTGATAGAAAATTTAAAACAATTTCACTTAATGCCACTTGTTAAGGCACCCAGACTTATTTACCTTTGTACTGAAAAGTGGCCTAGATATCCCATAGGAAATTCAAATTGGCCACATAACGGCTCTCTAGATCCAGATATTTTACAGGATCTTTCAAATTACTGCCAGCGAACAGGTAGATGGAAGGAGTTTTTTCTATCTCTTTGCTAAACAATCTCTTACCCTCAACTTGGTTCTGTTCTCTTTCTGCCACACTAAAACTATCCTGCCCACCGCAGCTGCAGCTTGTCTCAGGGCAGTAGGCTGGGCTGAGGCAGCATCTACTCAAGACAAAATTGAATCTCAAAATGTTATCATTTCTGCCAGCTGTTGGGGATATGTTTATGGCAGCTGCCCTTTTGACAACGTGGCCTAGCCTCAACCCCCATGGTTCTTCCCTCTGCTACACCAGCCACCTAGGTACAGGGAGTCTAGCCAGCTTCTGCCACCAACAGAACCTGTAATTCATTTACCTTTTGCTTTTATTCTTTTATTTGCTTTATTCTTTATTCTTTGTCTCTAATTTCTTTTTTCACTATGTCATACATAGCTTCACATTCAAGTCCTTCTCAATTTTACACAGACCTGTTTAATATATCTGTATATTTAACTTAAATTTAACTTTATGTAAATGTAAGCTAACTTCATACAACTTAAATTCAATTTTACTAAATCTCAAATATTTCTAAATTGCTATGTGCCTTTGAATGGTGGTAAACATTTAAGGTTATAAATGTCCATTTCGAGCTAACAAAATATTTATGCCACCCAGTCTTTCCTGTGAGCTGTTTATTAAGGTTAAGCCTCTATTATCACAGGGAGTTTTTCTCTACCTATTTGTCCTCTATGGTTATAAGTGTAACCTACAAAGTAAAAACCAGTTACAGTCAGGCAGCAGGGCCCTAAGTAAAATATCCCTCCACAGCCGCTCAGCTTGGATCCAGTTTTCAAAACAGATTAATTACAGGGATATTTTGTATACTAAGGTATGCTAAACAGTCAGACAGCCCTCAAATGCTCAGAGATCTAGAGAATATGGCATTTAAAATGTCTCATTAAAAAGCTTTTTTAACAGAGAGACAGGCCAGCTGCTGGCACCACGCATTTCGTCCAAGATGTCTGATGGACACTGAAAGAAGCTCCACCCACAAAAGTGGCAACACTAGCCACTGAGCATTCCTGCCTTTCATTTCATCCCTCACAAACTGCACACCTACATACTCTGGTCTGTGTTTCAACACATGACA
Organism: Phodopus roborovskii; assembly: GCF_943737965.1. NCBI lineage: Eukaryota > Metazoa > Chordata > Mammalia > Rodentia > Cricetidae > Phodopus > Phodopus roborovskii. Next base: position 55,833 of record NW_026125621.1, read on the forward strand.
GATTAAAACATGCTGGGAAATAACAAAATCACTCCCCTTACCACAGTCATGTACTTTTTTCATAGTGGTGAATTCAGCACCTTTTTGCTTACCCTGAATCCTCCTGCAGTGTAAACAATTTTCCTTATTCTGCACTGAATGTAGAAGCAATGCTCCACTTGCAAATGCTTTTCCTGTGACTTCACTGGAGAGTTGGCCACCTGACTCTAATGGAAAATTTAAATCTCTTAGGCGTTACAGTAATTTAAGAAATATGAAGGTATAGTACAGAAGACAGCAAGGCCATTGTTTGGAGAGCAACAGAGTAAAACCAATGCTACTTGCATCAACATGAGGGATTATCTCATAAACATTCTTCTAACAGGATGCAAATGCATCTGTTGTAGCATTAATATGCCTTCCCAGGGAGAAATCACTTCGCCCACAGAGGAGATCCATAAAGACAAATATTTCTAACATAACATATATCTATCTCTGGAAAATACTCAGAGAGGAGCCAGCCCAGACATAGTTTGCTTTTCATATATGCTACCCTTCTTAAATGGCTTTTGGTTCAAGCTCCATTTTACACAGTGAACAATTTCAGTAGAGACTTGAGACAGCATGTCTAGCTACTTAGGGAGATGGGAGCATTACACAGCAAATGTGTTCCCAGTACTGTTCCTAAAGGCCTCCAGATACCCGAAACTGAAGGACCTGTTCCACATATAGGATCCTGAGGTGAAGGTGATGGGAAATGTGATAGATAGGAAATGTAGAAGGTAGAAAAGATTCTTAAAAAAAAAAAAAAAAGCTGGGATAGGGAGATGTGTCCCATGAAAAGTTTCTTAAGGAGAATAGACACTTGTATACTATTTCCACAGAGGAAATGGAAGGAAAGGGGACACTTATGTGAAGTCAGTAGAAACCCATTAAATGGGACAAACTCAGGAGAACACCACTAAAACAATGCAGTGCTAGGGAATACAGAATATCTCATGGTCATTGCTGACTAAGCCCACAGTGGCCTTGGGACTGAGAGCCATACCTCTATGTAGTTTATATCTACATATCTGAAACAACCTGTCCACAAAGGCTTTGTTCCATAAAATTACCAGCTCTCCAATGCAAATACCTGGTTTTTGGCGAGGTTCTGTGTATTATTGTCAATACACCAGGCCCTTAGGAAAATCTTTCAAGGCCTAAGGCCCTGGTTGTTACTACCTCTTCTAAAAATGTTTCTCATCCCTGCATGAGGACCTAAGTAAAAGCTTTGCATTATCAGGCCACTCATACATCATTGGTTTACTTTTTAAAATCTGGTGTCCTTTTGCCACAGTGGTAGAACTATGCTTTTCTGGAGAAGAAAACTGCAACTATATGATATAATGCAATTTAAGGTTGCTTATGACACTGTAATGTCTCTCTGAGCAGCTTGTATTGGGTCAGGTCTATGATAAGGGTAAGGGACTAGATGATGTTGCAAAACAGGAGTAGCTTCTGTGTAGTGGTTTGGAGTCAAATGTCTGGAAAATCATGGACAACAAATGTGTATCTAGGATTCAAAATTCTAACAGGACTGATCAGCATACACTTATCTTTGTGTGTTTTAGAGGCAGTACTACCTCAGTTAAATTCTAGTTTATGAGATATAATATCTCCAAAGCAGTTGTAAATCGTTTGTGTTACAAATTTTACTCTTGTCGATCACTGCTCAATAGTGAAGTGCTACCCTTACATGAGATGCCTTTTACAACCTGTAGAAAATTAAAAATACATGGATCTTACACATAAAATTAAAATGCAAACGGATGAACTTATAAATGGTACTTAACTAAAAGGCCTCTGGAAGTTTGTTGCCTTGCTTTCAGTGGGTGCACCTGAAGTATGTAGAAGTTGACTTAAAAACGTTTCCATACACACTTCCCTGCTCACAGTACTCAAAGCAGATACAGCCCACAGAATAGTTATTTGGTAGACTGCCTCTAGCTTCTGGGAATTTCAAGAAATACATGAGAATTCAGGGGACAGGTTGTCTCCTTGCAGCTTCCCACCCAGATCCAGGGAATATCCACCACACTGGATCCATCACCAATCTCCCACCACCGATCTGAGGACGGCAGCCCCTCACTCACCATGCTGTGGTTTTCCAGTTTGCCCTTCCTCAAAGCACATCACTCAAAAACACTGGCTGTAGTTTCTCTTCAAATCCAGACCAGAAGGGCCCTGCACTTCTTTTGACAGGCACATCACAAAGGGGCCTGATTAGCTATTAAGGCCTGAGTGATAAAAGCACCTCCCAGGTGGTTGCAGAGTGCTTAAGGTCTAATTAACATGGTTACTGATTGCCTTCTAGCACTAAGACTTTTCTACATCAGCAGTGATGTGCATTTCTACAGCAATTGTCCTATAGCTGAACTGTGGTATCATTCTGTAGTACACAGGCATTTACCTTTCTTCCTCCTAGACACAGTGTTGCTAGCTAAATATAATTACTTAAATGGATTGAGTGATTCTTGGTGAAAAAGTTGGAAGGGAGCTCCAAATACTCCTTAACTACCACAAAGAGATTTAGGAATGCAAAATATGTTATTTGATATTTGGTTAAACACTGAGTTTTGTTGAACTAAATTTCCTTTTTTACCTGTTTGTCACAGGAACTACAGATAATCAAGAAAGAAAAGCAGGGACCACGTCTCAAAAAAAGAAAAATGATCTTTCTCGTGGCAGAATGCTGGATGATGGCTCCATGAATGTAGAATTTTATCCCTGAAATTCAGAGCAAACACTTGGCAAAAGCATCATAATGAGAAAAGTAGTCTTCAGGGAAAATTGAATATTTACAGAGGAATACATCTTCTGTAAGCATATACAAAAATAAAACAAAACAAAAACCAACTGCAGTAATGAAGGTTCTCTGCATGAAAAAGAATGTAGGATGAATCTCTCCATATATGTAGAAAGTGAATTTATTACGATGTCTCACAAGCTGTGATATATTTTTTAGTCCAATAATGGTTGCCTACCAATGGGAATCTGAAGAGTACAGCAGTTTTTTAGTTCATCAGGATGGATGTGTCAGCTGGTCATTATGCATCAAAATTCCAAAAAAAAAAATAGGCTCTAATGGTAGTGAAGGAAGAAACTTGGTACCAAGAGCTAGGGTAAGTAGCCAAAGAGGGAAAGCTTCCTCCTTCAATACCATTTATACATGTAGGCTACCACCAGAAGGTTGATCTGTTCCTTTATGTGACTTTGTTCTGTTTTGTTTTTCAGGGTTTTTCTGTGCAGGACTTAAACTCATTCTGTGGATTTTGCTGGACACAACCTAAGCAAAATCAGGCAGCCTCCTGTGTCCTAGGATTAAACATTTGCACTGCCACCAAGCAGTTAAAGGTAGATCTTATCATCTGTTTGCATACAAGGCTTCTATATGGCTGTGGCAGCCCTGGAATATATTCTGCCAGTCTGAAGTTTCTCAACTCCTAAATGGGAATCCATTCCAACTTGGCATGAGTTCAAAGTGCTCCAATAACTCCTATTGTCCTTAAGACATTATCTTTCCTGCTACAGGACACCTGTTCCTTGATGATGAATATCTCCTATCTAAATAGCAATGATTTGGGAGTAGACAGGTTAACCACCCAGAAGTAAGGGAGGAAGTGCAGCAATGGGGTGCCTGAAGGCACATAGTATTTGCAATTATGGAGTGCCTTTAGCATTAGTGGAAGCAATTACTGTTTTCCCTTTATACATATTAATAGATGTCCCCTTCCATTGCCACACCTTTGTTTGACTACTTAAGTTTGGTGTATGAATAAAATGGAGCTTTCAGTATTGACTGAATCTGCCTGCCTGACATCATATTATGTCTCTGTCTTCCTTTCATCAATGATAGCTTCTCTTCCACTTGTCCACACTCAGTGACTGAGGAATGGACATGGGACTGAGCTGCTGTTTCTGATTACAGTCCTACAAACTCCAGTCCACAACACTTTGTTCCACACATCCTGGAGAATTGAGTTTGATCTGCAACTTAAAAATGCTGGAACTCACTCAGGCAGCATGAGCAACCCAGTGGCATATGCCATTATTCCACAACATAGCTTATTGTGCTGTGGATGTGAATATAAGTAATTATTACTTCAAATTCCATGCTTCTTCATGCCATCACTATTTGCCCATGGGTGCTTCAACTTGAAGTACTGCCTTCAAAATGGATTATGCAAAGATGCTATAAAATACCATGGCAAAGACATTTTTACCAGAAAAAGAAACAGAACAAATTCTGTTGTATGTGTGTGTCTGTAAATTGATTACCAGTTTTTAGACAATGATATTTGTGCGGAGATCATAAGTCAAGATTGTGGGGTCCACTTTTGGCCTACCACCACGGCAACTATAGACTCATAAAATTCTCATTTTCCAGGGAGTCAAATTATAGAAAAAGTCTTGAGTCTTTCAAATGAAAATGTCTCTATGAAAGAAACATTGACTTCTTATATGACCACCTTATAGCATAAACAGGAAACAAGTATATGGGAGTGCTTTAGAGATGGGAAAAATTCCATATTTAGCTTTCTAATTTTCTTTTGCATATATTTGCATTCTAAGCCTATTATGACCCTTGATATAGATTATTTACTGTTTTCTTTTTTGTTTTCATAAGTGTTCAAAATGAATATATATGCTTTAATTATCAATAATTTTACTTTTGTATTTTTTCTCTTCTTTTGAAGAATATTATTACTGTGATATCCTGTCTTAAATAGAATTCACATTATAGATTAGTCTGTCCTAGATCTTGAGAGATATCTGTCAACCTTGAATCCAGAGTGCTGGTATTGTAGTTTGGCTTGTCAACAGAAGTTAGTTCATTAGCTTGGCTCACTTATGATGAATGACTGAGCCTGGTTGTCAGTGCAGCCAGACAAAAGGCTATGGTACTAAACTCCAGTAACAGAAGATGGTGCCCATCAAATGCAGGTTTTCTGCCTCAAAGTCCATTGTCTTCCAAATATGGGAAATATTATTTTCCCTTATCATTTACTCTTTCAAACTCACCAAATGTCTTGGAAGGGTTCTGTCTATTACTAGTAATGGAGACAGCCAGGTTCACAGATTTAAGAGGTTTTCTATATAGTTAAGTGTAATTCTTCATGTTATTCATCCCATCATTCTATTGTCTCACTAAGTAAACTTGAAGCCATGAAGCCAGGCATGGTGGCAGAAGCCTTTAGTAATGGTTCTTAGAGATCGGAGTTAGGAATTTCAGGATTTCCTAGTCACCAAAGATGAAAGTGGTTCCTGGGGTATGGTGTTCATACCACAGTCAAAGTTAGTCTGTGACTGTTTCAGGACAATGTCCATAAACTTGTCCAAAGCTCTGGCTCTTCAGGACAATGGCACCAGCAAATGTTAGCTAATGTATTGACCCCACCTTATTACCTATTCTTACTTTTAATGAATTCTGTTAAAATAGAATCAAAGTTATTTTACCATATCCATCTCTGTTTCCTATCCCTCTCATGTCTGCACCAACCCCAATGTCATTTGGTGCAGGGACAAGGCCCAACCCCATGTGTCTAGGCTGAGTATCTACCCATGGGGAATGGGCAGCTGAAGCCTTTCATACATCAGGGATACATCCTGATTCCACTGACAGAGGTCCCTTAGACTTACTAGGCCTTCTAAATGAGATGCACTTTTAGGGGTTTTAGGTCAGTCATATTATGGATTCCCAACTGTCAGACTGGTGTGCATGAGCTTTGCATTGTTTTGCTTAGGTGATTCTGTGGCTATATTGGACCTGGTCTTGAACCCTGTACTTATCACTCTTCCCTCTCTGCAACTGGATTCCAGGAGTTCCACTTAGTGCTTAGCTGTGGGTGTCTGCTTCTGTTTCTTTCAACTACTGGAAGAAGGCTCTAGAATATTCTATGAGGTAGATATCAATCTCATTATATGGAAGGGCATTTAAGGTAGTCTCTCCACTATTGCTTATATTTTTATTTGGGGTGATCCTTGTAGATCTCTGGACATTTTCCTAGTGCCAGATTTCTCTTACCACCTATTATATCTCCATCTAGTATGGTATTTCTTTTGTTGCTCTCCTCCATTCTTTCCAAAACTCAGTCTTCTTGATGGCTCTTGTTCTCCTTTCCCATTCTCTTCTCCCCTTCTCTTTTTCCTAACTTTTCAGCTGATAGCAACATCTTGGTTACTACTTCTAAGCCAGTAATGGGCCCATTATCTCAGATCCTGCAGCACTACAACAGAGATTCAGGTGCTGCTGATGATGTCAGGCCAACAGAATTCATCATGCAAGACAGTATGATTATCTGAGGATTAACTTATGGCATTTGAAAAATCCTTGATGACAGCATACATTTCCATATCTCTCAAGTGTGCCCAGGATTTGAAGATACAAAAAAAAAGGTCAACGACTTACATATTTAAAGATGTAATTATTAAATTCTTTCATTATATAATCTGTGATCCCTGAATTTTGGTGCCACCCTGTGTGACTCAAGTGTGACAGATGATCTAACTATCTGAATAATTCATTATACAAATCTATCTTTTTCTACTCCATGAAGAGTGGAGTCTGGATCCACCTTGTTGGTTTTTAATTGTCTCTTGTGATTTCTTTCTGTCTTTCTTTCTTTGAATCAATGTTGATATCGATTTGTTATCTCTCTAGGGCTTAATTATGAGAAATTATCTCTTTATTCATTCATTTTTTTGTTCATATCTATGATTAAGAACTCAATGACCCTTCAGTATTGAGCAATCATTTAGGCTTCACACATAAAACACCATTCACTGCTTTAAAGTTTATTCATTTAATTATGAAAATCTGTCATTATGTATTCAGTGATCACTGGAGATTTGAGCCTCCCTTGGGAGTCCATCGTGCCAGACCATCACATCATCTAATACTACACTTACTTCCTTAACTGTTAAACTAGGAAATTAAATGATAATTCAGCACATAATTAATTAATTTAAAATACAGGTAATGTTAAGGACCATAAGTCCCTTTTGGAGTCAGATTTTGGGATTTCATGTAACATCATCTCATTACTTCATCATTTAGCTACATAAAGAGTTCTTTACATCAGCGATATGTTTAGGAATTTGGTGCCATTTCGTCAGTGTTAATATAAAATGCCTACTAATTTATTATCAATTTAATTTATTATCAATTTAATTTTGGCCCTGGCTGTTCTGAACCAATGCAAATCTAAACAATGCCGAGAAACCATGGGATCAAGCTCCTCTAAAGAGCAAAGAATGAAGAGGTATTATTTTATTTTCAAAAAAGAGAAAAGGTTTATGATAGAGGCGATTAATTGTATTGAATCCATTCTAGGAATTAGAAAATTGAAGCATTGAAAAAAGGTTTTAAATACTCATCATTGTATTTGAATGGCATTATGATGCTTTCGTTTTCATGCTTATGTCACTGTAGGCATGTTGTAGCCTGAGAGACGGGTAAATATGTAGAACCCAAATAAAGAGCCCTGCTTGGTTTTTGTGAGAAACTCAGTGAGGCTGTAAGGTTAGTTCATCTTTAGGTATGCTCCTTTTAGCATGTGGGAGGGGCACTAGAATGTGACAGAATGTTGGATCATAAATGTTGCCTGGCAACCCTGCTTGCATTCTGTATCCTGGCTGGTATCATGGGCCAAGGACCAGAGAGCAGCTTCGGGAAAGTGTTATCATGGGACATTACATTCTCCCAAGATAACTATCTCCTAAAACATTCAATGACAGCATTTGATTCCCCTAACAAAGTCATAGCCACACCTCTGGAAGTTTGGCTACAGCTTTTACTGGTCACCAAATTCTAGATTACCTAATTGTCAGAGAACATTCAATTTCTTCTGTTTATGAATTCTCTTACTCCTAAGAATTAATACTATGGAAACTAAGATAATAAGAATCACAATTATTCATCAAAAGGTGAGTTTGTCATTGTTAACTTCCTTCAGGATGGTGATAATCCATTTGTTAGAGTAGACTTAGGGATTATTGGATTGCAGTCCATCTCTTTTGAGGCAGCCGTCCAACATGAAATATGTAGGCTCTTCTAAAAACCCTGCATACACAATGTCATTTCAGCATTTAAACATTTTACGACTCTGCTCTCCGATTAAATTAGGGATGAACCTGGGAGTTTCCCACAATCATGTAGGAGTCAGTGATAGTCAATTGTGTCGAGTATGGCAGACCATTTCATCATCTGTTTATGTTGTTATTTGATTATTAAAACAGGACATTAGATAATCCATGATGAGTGGATTCCACACGATGTGGGAAGCAATTATTATGGACCATCTAAATATCAATTTTGTAGTTAAAATATTTAAATTAATCATGACGGCATCGTTCAAGAGCCTGGTTTGGAGCCACCTTAGGGAAGTGGATGATGTTACATGAACTCATTGTTTGATTATTTATTTATTATAAAACAATGATTATATTATCCATGACACCTGGAATCTGGTGCCAAAGATCATCTAATTACATAATTAAAGTATTTAAATTACAGTCTGTGTTAATACCCAAGATAATGTAAATATGTATTAAGTTATGTAAACCAAATTCCTCCATTCCATGAAGAGACCTGTAAAGCTTCCTCTTGTGGAGATAATGTGCAATATCATCAAATTTTATGATACATTGATTCAATTGAGGATGATGACATCCTTCATATCTGGAGTCTGGCCATGCTCCCCTGCCAGTAAAATGTTACATTACCTATTTATTGTGACAGTTAGCTATTACTGACTTATTTAATTCTTTAGATTATGTAAACGACAGACAATGCCATCACCGATTACGATTAGTGTGCAAATATCTGTCAGGGACAAGGTTAGGAAACATGTAGACATGGGCAGAGCATTTTCTGAATGATCTATTCATCTCCCATAATAAAAAGTGTGCTGGATGACTGAGTCCAGAAGATTGCTCGGGGCCATTCTAATAGTACAAGGATTTCACCAAGACCGGCATGGTGGTCTGGGTGTTGACTACCTGCTGTTCCTCCACATCTTCACATCGGTTGTGATCTAACATGAGTAGAAGTAGTGGCACTAAGAGGTAGGCACCATCTCTGAGACCTGGCAAAAGATGACGACTCAGAACACGGAAGAACATCTTTCTCTCACCGAGTTCTTCATGCCTAGCAGCATTATGCTGGTATGGGTATGCAAATGCAATGTTTCCAAGGACTTCAAAATACCAACAGGATATCCAGATAAATGAGCAAAAGCTATATGCTTTATGATATGTCCTAGTATGCAGATAAACACAGCTATAAAATTAGACAGCTGTTTACCCCAGATTGTAGGAAAATGAAATCAGTGAGATAGATTGGGGCTAAACAAAGGGAGTGATGAAGTTTTCAAATCAATAAGGCAATGGCACAGGATTAATTATATAGTAGAAAAGTACCCCAATTCCCCTGAAGGATACAACCCTCTTTGGTTGTTCAGCCAAAGGAAACATCCTTCACAAGGATCAAATAAAACCCCAAAATAAAAGCCTTTCATCCAGCAAGAACAAAAACTGCTTTAAAGAAACTGGCAAAATGTGCAATAAGAAAACCATGTTTCTATATCAGTAAGATAACGCATTCAACCATATCCTCAAATTGCACTGTCACAGTATATGATATGCTGTATAAACGTGACCTTTCAAAGAACCAACTTGACTAAGGGTTTCAAAGCTTATTCTGTACAATTATGCCACAGCTGCATCATTTGAATGAAAGTGAATGGCCCATGAAGAGCCACAGATATGAACCATTAGCCATATAGTGACTTCAAGGGGTTTGGGATTATATGAGCTTCCAAGAGCAATTCAAATAGCTAAATGTTATAGGATTCAACATGTAAACCGAGACAGACAAATTGTTTAAGGCCATATGGGTTATATTGTCTGGAAACTGAAATGAATCAGAAGCAGATGAAAGTGTTTGAAAAACAACTTGCATAATAATAGCATTGCAGTGTTATTAAGCAAGCTAGAGATGTATTTGAACATACAGGAGGCTGTTCACAGGCTTCACAAATATACTAGGAATTCCAAGGAGAACCCATCCTTAAAATGCAGAATAACATTTGTAATATCAATTCCAGGCATCCTGTGCTCTATTCAAACACTATTTCTTGTTCTTTCCCTAGTACAAAATAAGCAGTGGTTTCTGGCCCCCACAATCTCTGAGGACCCAGGGTCTGGGTCACCCTTTGTCATTCAGTTATGAGGCTGCAACAGACCTCACTGAGACACTGATGGCCTCCTGACAGTGGGTCAGAGGGACCAGAGCACACAGACTCTCAAACACCCCTAGCCTTTCCCAATCATGTTGCCCCTTCAACAGTCCTTGTCATGGACGATGACAGTGGGCACCAGACTGGCTAGCACTGTTGAGCCTAAGCAAGAGTAGAGAGTCCTCATTCAGAAAGCTTGGCTGTTTGCCCGGCTACTGCATGCACAACAGCCACTGAGGCAGCTCGGGTCTGGCCCGTGCAGCAAGGCAGCTTGGGTCTGGCCCGTGAAGCCCCGAGCGCCCCTCTGGAACTTTGCTTGATTCCTGAGGCCAACTGTCACTCGAGTTCTGTGTGCTATGCCCTCCGGACATGTCCACGGTTCTCGGGAAGGAAAGCCTCTCTCAGAGGATACTGCTTCAACTGCTGTTTGCCGCGAATCACCATCGGCAAGTACATTCGCTGCCCCTTTTCGAGGGGTGACATCCCATTTCCCTTTTTTCTTGTCAACTACCTCGCTGGCTAAATGGCCAAACGCAAGGAGACGACGGGCCAGCGAACCGCAGCCCGGACGTTACCCCCTGAACGTAGACAACAGCTTCCCCAGCCTGGGACACCCTTCATTGTCCCCCTACCCCAACGGTGGAAGCAGTGGCCTCCCCGGCCTGCGACCCCCTTCAGGGTCCCCAAATGGGACGATGACACCCCACCCCAGTGTGGCAAGCACTTGACCAGCACCGAAGACCCATGGGATTTCGCATCTCCAAGGGTGATTAAACTGACTCGGCGCAAGTTCAGGTGCCAAAAACCTTATAAGGACAAAACATTCAAAGTCCCCGAATCTGGTACTGAAGTGAGACAGCAGAGTCTTAGAGCTTTGACAAAGATTTCATCTTGTAAGAAGACCCTGAACCCCATGGAAGAGCTGGAAGAGATCAGGAAAGGAAAACTTCCAGTCCTTCCGGAGGTTCCTGAGTGCAGGAGTAACCCACTGAGCAGGGAGCATAGACCATCTGACATGCGGCCTGACACCAGAAGAAGAGCGGACTCAACTGTTGTGCCCTTGCCTGGGAAGGTGCAAAGAAGCCTCGATATGTCTACTGTGTTTGAACAACCTATGGACTTTGACCAGTCAGGCACCAGAGTCCCTGCAACATCTTCAAGACACTGTGCTGAAGACTCCAGTGAAAAGTTCAACGCAGATGACACAGTGCCTGCGCCATCTTCTGCTGACTCTTCCACTGACCAACGTGGACCGGTAATCTCCCCACATATTCGAGGGCCCCTGCAACCTTCCCCACCCGCCCAAGGAGCTCTGGGATCTTCCACTTCTTCCCAAGATGCTCAGGGACTATCCCTATCTACCCAGGAGGTTCTGGGAGGAGCCCAATGTGATCCAGGGGCTATGGGACATTCCACATCTGCCCAGCCATCCCAGAGACCTGCCACCTTTCCTGAAAGGAAAATCATACATGTCTCTTTTTCTAGAAGGGGTTTCAGAAATCCATCCTCTAGCCTAGGGGTCACTGGTCCCCCAAAGAGTTTTAGACGATCCCCTTCTGACCAAGGGGCCCTCCCACAGGCCCCATCAGAGAAAGAGGGTTCCAAACCTTCTTCTCCAAAACGGGGGCTCAGTGATTCCTCATTTTCCCAAAATGGTTTGAGCCCCACCACCTCTCCCCAGAGGAGTTTAACACCTTTGACAGCTGCCGAAGGTGGCTGGAGTACTAATTTCTCTCATGAAGACAGGCAAGTATGTACCCCGACTCCCCCAAAGGGCCCTAAGCAATGCACTTCTGCTGAAGTGAGCTTGAGTCCTGCCTCCTCTGACCAAGGGAATTTCATAACTTCTCCGTTAAACCAAGAGGGCTTTACAAGTCCTCCACCATCAACAAATGGGCTCAGCTCTTCTCTAACAGCCCCAAAGGGGCTACGCCCAACCCCTATACCCCAAGTGAGCATCACACCGCTCCTATCTGCCCAGGCAGAAACAAAAGTATCCACACCTATAGCGGAGGGTCTAGGAACGTTGCCATCGCTGGAAGGGGCCCCAGAGAGATCCACGTATCCACAAGAGGTTCTAGAAACTCCTGAGTCTGACCAAGGGACTCTTGGGCCTTCTCAACACACACAGGGCGCTCTAGTGCCTTTGCAGCATACCGCAGGGCCTCAGAGTTCTTCTGTGTCTGTCGAGGGGTTTCCAGGATTGTCCACATCTCCAGCAGAGGGTCAAAGACCTATTCTCTCTCGCAAATGGAGATTCAAACCTAATCCTGCTATGAAAAGGGACCCTGCACCTTCCCACTGTAGCAAAAGGAGATGGAGAGATCCCCCATCTAAACAAGGGGACTCCACAGTGTCCCTCTCAGACCAAGAGGGCTTCAAATATTCCCTGCCAGCCAAAAAGGCCCTCCTGACTCGTCATCTGGCCCAAAATAGGCACACATATTCCAAGACGCTCCCTGTGAGCCATGCAAGTTCCACATCTGCCCAGGATGTGGAGAAGAGGCAGGCTTCTCTGCATCCTCAGGGGTCTCTAGACCTTTCCACATATGTAGGAGAGGATCTTGGAACTTCTGCATACACACCAGGGATACCAACACATTCCCCACCTGTCCAGCACTCTCTGAGTTCTACCCTATCTGATAAAGGGACTGTGGGACAGGGGGCATCTACAAAACAGCTTTCAGTCACACCCGCATCCTCAGAAATGGCTATGGGATGTGACACATCTACAAAAAATGTTCCAGGACATAGTCCTTCTGTTCTCAGAGTTGTGGATCCAACCCTAGGTCATCGGGAGGCTGTGGGATGTGACACGCCTACACAAGAGTCTGTAGCCATGTTCACATCTAGAAAAGGGGAATCCTTGGATTCCAGCTGCACACAAGCACCCACAGGATCTCCATGCACTTCCCAGGAGGCTCTGGGAAGTTTCCCAGCTCCCCAAGAGTATCAGCAATCTGCTACAAATACACAAGAGGCTACAGAAATTTGCCATCTGCACAAAGGACTGTTAGTCCTTCCACACGCCCACAAGGGTCTCCAGAACATTCAACAAATACCCCAAAGGCTCTGAATTCCACCTTATCTCCCCAAGGGGCCTTGGAACCTATTTTGCCTGTCCAGCTAGCTCTGGAACCTGACAACTCTATACAAAAGGCTATCTCGCCTTCTCTGCCTGAACCAAATGATCCAGGAAATTCCACATATACACAAGTGACTCTGGTAAATTCCTTACCAGCCCCTGAGGCCCTTAGACATCCCACAGCCACCCATGATGCTCTAGAAGAGACCACACCTACACAGGAAGTTCTAGTATCTTCCCCTCATTCTGAAGCCACAGGTAAGGAACACTTATGTGCACTAGACACATTAGTGCCTTCCCCATCTGAGAAAGAGGCCCCAGGATCTATCACACCTCAACTAGGTGATTTACCATCTTCCACATCTACACGAGAGGCGGGTGAGGATCCCTTCTCAGGAAGGAAATATTAGACATTCTCCCTCTGCTCAAGTGGACCCTGGTCATCCCCTTCTACCAAAAAGAGGTCGAGAGATGATCCTTCTGACCAAGAGGACCCAGAAATTCCTCTTCTGAGGAAGACAGTTTCAACCTTCTCCCTTCTACAAAAAAGGTATATGCATTTTCTCATGCTCCAAAAAAATCACCAGTACCTACAAGTTCTCCTCAGGTGAGTATGACACCTTCTATTTCTTTCCAAAAGGACCTGGAGTGTCCCAAGTCTGATCAAAAGACTGTGAGGCCTTGCCAATCTATCCAAGGGCCTCTTGGCCATTCTGGATCTCCCCAAGAGACTCGAGGGCCTCCTCTGTCGGTCCCAAAGGGGCTACAACGCACCATCTGACCCAGAGCTTCAGAGACATCTCTGCCTCGGTCAAAGGCTCCAGAAATATTGCCCCATGCCCAAAGGGCTTCGCCACTTTCCAAATCTGACCTAGGTACTGTGAAACTTCCCCCATCTGCCCCAGGGTCTGAGGGAAAGTCCACATCTATACAAAGAACTCTAGGATTTGTGCCATAGCACAAGAGGATCTGACATGTTCCAAATCTTCCAAAATATCTAGCGATCCTCTGCCTCCTGCCTTTTGCTGCAGAATGATTACAGTCCCAACCAGGGGCTCCAGTACCATCCACACCTAAGCAGGGCCATCTTGCAACTTCACCATCTGTCCAAGTGTCTCTAGGACGTTCACCATCTGCCCCAGGAGCTCTATGTTCTTTACCATCTTCCCAGGGCACATTAGAACTCTTGCCATCTGCCCAAAGGACCGGGCAACGTCTTCCATCTTCACTAAGTGATTCAGGGCATTTCCCCCACCTCCCAGGAGATGTGAGAGTCTCCCATCGGAACGAGGGATTTTAGGACTTGTCTCCCATGTTCAGGGGCCTCTGCAAACTTCTGCATGCTCACCTGGGGTGTCTTTACAGAGGCCTATGCAAATGCAGAAAAGATCTCTGGATCTTTCCACACCTACTGAGGGTGATACTGGTACTTTGCCCTCTACCCAAGGGGCTTTAGGACCTTTCTTAACTTTCCCAAGCAAAGCAAGGTCTACCCATTCTGAACAAGGGTTGCTAGGAGTTTTGCCATCTGCACAAGCAGCTCAGGAAATTTCCCCTTCAGGCTTCATGCCTGTTGGACCCTTACCAGAGAGTCCAGAGCCCTGGGCCTCTCAGCTTTGTCTCAGGAGACTCCCACATTTGCCACAAGTTCATCGATGTTCGTAGTTGTCCAATATGGCTCAGGGGCCCAAAATTGATACCATCTGCAAAATGGCATCAGAGAAGTCCCTCATCCTCAAAAGAGAGTATAGCATCTGTAGACCTGCCCAAGGGGCCGGGGACATTTCCCATTTGCACAAGAGTCTATAGTAATTTCCAAGCCACACAAGGGACCCAGGATATCTTGGTTTGTTCAGGGGAATGTGTCTTCTCAGGGGACCCCAGACGATTAACCCCTGTGAAAGTGGAGCATATTCCCATGCCCCAGGATCTCCAGGGCATTTGGAAAATGTCTCAGGGTTCCCAGGACTTATGGTATCTGATCACGATGCTTTTGCAATTCCCACCTGCCCAGGGCACCTCAGACATTTGCCATCTGCTCAAAGGGATGTGGGACACTCCCTGTCTCCCAAAGAACTCAGAACTTCCACATTGGCAAATGGGACAGAACAACTTCTGGAACCCACTCAAGTGGCTCTCATAAACCCACCACCTTCCCGAGGGGCTACACAACGTTGTCAGTGTGACCAAGATACAGTGGAACGCTTGCCACCTAGCGTAGGAGTTCTTACAAGTTCCATAAATCATCTGGGGGCTCATAGACGTTTGACATCTGTCCAAGAGACTCTTGACATTTTGCCATCTTACTCTGCTCCCATGGAAAATTCTGTTTCTGTCACGGGCGGTCTGGAATCCCCTCCACCTGCTCCAAGAGCTCGTGGAAAAATAAAGTCTGTTAAAGGGTCTGAAAAACTTTCTGTATCTGAACAGGTGTCTCGGGGTAATTCCCTGTCTATGGAAGAAACTCAAATACATGCATCGCCTTCAGTAGGGTGTCGGAATACTTGCTCCTCTACCAAGGAGGCACGCAGAAGTTTGGTGCCTTCACAAATTGTTCTGGAGTGTGCTCCAAGTGTTTCAGAGTCTATAGGAGCTTTGTCATCTGCTCTGGAGAATATGTCACTTTCCTCATTAGCCATCGAGTCACCAGAGCATTCACAAAATGCCAAAGCAGGTGTTGGGTCTTCTTCCTCTGCCACAGGGTCCCTAGGACCTATGGCATTTGCCCAAAAGTCTTTGGAAAAATCCTTATCTGGACAAGGGCTTATAGAAATATTGCCATCTTCCCAAATGGAAGTGGAAACTTTCCTTTCCACAGATGGGGTGGTGGAAATGTCCACATCCACAAAAGAGAGAGTAGAAAATATATCATCTGCTGAAAGACCAGAGAATCCTCCTACTTCTTTGCAGGAGGCTTCAAGGCAATCTCCCCTGATCCAAGACCCTCACCAACATTCACTATCTGGCACAGAGGCTTTGGAATCTTCCTCATCTAGTCAGGGATCTGAAGAACCTTTGTTACCTGTCGGGGAAGGTGTAGAAGACTCACCTTCCACACAAGATGCACAGAAAATTTCTCCATCTACTTCACAGGCCCTAGAAGCTTTGGTAGATACACAAGGGCCAATTCAATTTCATACACCTGCGAAACTCCCTACACTAGGGGGATTAGAACACTCCACTTCTTCCAGAGGGGTTCCAAGAGGAGCCCAGCCTGTTCAAAATGTTCTTGGTCATCTGTCAACTAGAGGAGAGGCTGCAGAGTCCTCTGTGTCTGCTCTAGGAAGTACAGATATTTCTCCAGTTGCTGCAGAACCTTCAGAACTTTCCTCATTACAAAATGTGACTCGAGCCCCTTCCCCTTGTCCTCAAGAGGGAGTGGCAGCTTTTCTTTCTGAACGAGGGTCTCCAGGACCATCTCTATCCATTCAAGGTTCTCTAGGACCATTGGCAACTGGACTAGGGACTGGGGAACCTTCCCTATCTAGAGATGTTACTGTACATCTGTCTGCATCTGCACCTGGGACTGATGCACAGTTGCCATCTACTCTTGGGTCTTCAGCATCTAAGCATTATAGCCAGATGAAACTGGGCCTTTTGCCATTTGTCCATGGAGGTCTTGGACCTTCTCTGTCTGATCAAAGGGCTCCTGGTGTGACCAAGTCCTCAGAAAGGGCTGTAGAAAATTTACCATCCAGTCAAGGGGCTGTGGAACATTCAACTGGTTCCCAGAGGGCTAATAAATCTCTATCTGGGCAAGGTCATCTACCACATTCACCATGTGTTACAGAGTCTTTGGGGACTGCTCTGCTGGATCAGGGAGCTGAAGAATCTTTGTTATGCCCCTCAGGAGATACACAACATCCACCTTCTACACAAGGTGCTCAGGTGCAGAAAACTGATCTATCTCCCTCAGGTCTTCAAGATTCTTTGTTAACTCCAAGAGAGCATCCTAAATTGTCCATATCAGCCTGTGACAACCTGTGTCCATTGCCATCCACTATAGATGCTGTAGAGTTTTCTACATCATCTCCAGAGTGTCTGGGACCATCCAAATCTGCCAAGAGGGAACTAGGATACTTTTCAACTAAAGGGCAGGCTGTACAATATTCTCCAACAGCCTTACAAACTACAAGAACACTGTCCCCAACCCAAGGGTGTGGAGGGCATTTGTCATCTGCCCCAAGTGCTCAGGAACCTTCTCAATCTGACCCAGGGAATCTAGCACCTTTGCTATCTTCCCAAGGTCCTCAGAAATCTTCCATATTGACTCAAGGGATGCTGGCTACTTCAGCCTCTGCCCCAGAGTCTCCAGAACCTTCTGAAACTCCCCCAAATCTTGTGGGAACTCACCAATCCACTCAGAGGAATCATGAATGTTTCTTATCTGTGATAGAGCCTGTGGATGCTTCTACGGCAGTCTCAGAGACTGCAGTAAGTATACCATCTGCTCCACAGCCTCTACAACATTCTTCATTACTACCAGTGACTTCAGTAAATTTTCTAAATAGTGAAGGGGTACTAGGATCTATCCTTCCTTCACAAATGATTCTACACATGTCACCATCAACAGGAGGGACTCTAGAACCTTTGGCATCTGCCCAAGGTGATGGGAGAAATTCTCCATTGGAAAAAGATAGTGTAGGACAGTCTATATCAGCACAGGGGTTTTAGGATCATCATCAAGCACCACAGGCGGTCTAGCATCTACTCCATATGCCCACAGGGAGACAGGGATATCTCCATCTACCCAAGAGGCTACGAAGGACTCCCTGTGTCTTCAAGGAGCTCTTGAACTACCCATATCTGCAAATGGGGCTTTAGGAAATTTGTCATCTGATCAAGGACCTAGGAAACATTCTGACTCTCTTCAAGAGGATTGTAGACAGTCACTGTTTATTCAAAGTCCTCTGGAACATTCACGATCTGCTGTAGAGGCTGTGAGACCTTCTTGTAGCCAGGGAATTAAAAAAAACTTTTGTTATCTACCCTAGCGGCTGTGAAAGCTTCATCATCAGCACCAGGTGCTCAGAAACCTCTCCAAACCACTCTAGGGACTCTACCAATTCTCCTATCTAATCAAGGGCCTCAGGGACATTCTAGGTCTATTCAGGGTGCACTGGAGTCTTTCTCTTCAAGTTCAGGGCCTCCCCAACATACAGCGTCTTCCCCGGTGGTGCTGGGGCCATCAGCATCTTTCCAAAGTAAGCAAGGACATTTGTCTTCCAAGGCTGAGTCTCAGGATACATTACTATCTGTCCAAAGGACTACAGGGTCTTTGCCATTACATTCAAGGGTTACAGCACATTTACAACATGATCAAGGATCTCAGGGATCTTCTTTATCAGTCTCAGGGGATCTAGCACATGTGCTGTCTAACCAACTTTGCAAATCTGCTCAGGGAACTCTGGGCCCTTCACCATGTACCCAACAGTCTCTACAGCATCCAGCATCTTCTGCAGAGATTCTGGGACCACCTAAATGTGCCCAGCACACACATAAGAAATTCTCTTCTGTCTCACAGGCTTTGGAAATGACTCCATGTATCCCATCGACTACAGGCACATTGCTACATATGCCAGTGACTCCTAGACTTTGCCCAGGATTACAAACAAGTCCAGCCCCTTGCCCAAGTTTACAAAAAGAAGATAGGTCATGCCTACATACACAAGAGAGTGTGGATCTGAACACAACAACACAAGGCTCTATAGAACCTTCACCACCCGCTCGGGAGCCTGGGCGAACTTCCCTTGGTGCAAAAGTCACTTTGGGGCAGTCCACATCTGCACATGGTATTGAAGGACATTCTGATTCCACTACAGAGATTCTAGGGTGTAATAAAAAACATGAACAGAAGGAATTACTAGTTTGTCCACCTGCCCAAGTGCCTCTGGTAATTTCTTTATCTTCACAAGGAACTCTACGAACTTGTTCATCTGCCCAAGAGACTCTGGGACCTTCTCTATCTGCCCAGGGGTCTTTAAAACTATCCTCACCCACACAAGGAATGGTAGGGATTGTGCCATCTGCTCAAAGTGCTTTAAAACATCCAACTTCTTCCCAGGAGGCTCCAAGGTGTTTTCCTTCTGCAAAACATACTGTACAAGGGCCATTTCCTTCCCCGAGGGTTACAGGATGTGTCCTATCTAACGAGAAAACTAAGGGATCTCTTTTGTCTTTACCATCGGCACCAGGTATTCAAGAATATCCTCTTTCTGTCCCAGGGACTCTGGGACCATTTGTGTCTTCTAAAGGGCATAAGGAACTCTGCACAACTGCAGAGGGGACTTTGCCAGTGCACAGTTCTTTGCCATCCATTCAAAAGACCCCAGAACCTTCAGTCAATTCCTCGGGGATGTGGGGACAACACCAATACTCCCAGAGCACTTTGGGGCATTTTCCTCATGTGGGAGAGGGTGTGGAATCTTCTCAATCTGCTCCAGGGACTATGGGACAATTGCCATCACCTCAAGTGCCTGGAGGACATTCAACTTCTGCCCAAGGTGCTGCAGAATCTTCTTCCTCTAGCCAAGGGTATGTAGCATCTTTGAAATCTGCCCAAGAACCTCTGAAGCTTTCCATATCAGCTCAGGCAGTGCTACATACATCTCTGTCTGCTCAAGGGGCTCTACAGTCTTCAGCACCTTGTGCAGAAGGTCCAGAACCATGCACAAACTTCCCAAACACCAAAGCTGCTGCAGGATCTTCCTCATCTGCTGCAGGGCATATTGGTCTCTCTGCCTCACCACAAGTGACAACATCTTCTTCTCATTCTCATGAAGGGGATGTCAGACTTTGCCAATCAGCACAAGGGCCTCTAGGGATTTCTCCATCTACGCAGCAGGCAGGGGGACAGTTCTTATCTGCTGAAGGCACACTGGGACTGCCCACATCTGCGCAACACACTGTTGGAACTATGCCACCAACTGAAGGAACTCTGGGGTCTACCCAAAACACCCAGGTGATATTAGGGCCTTTGCCATCTGATCAAAGGCTTCTGCGAACCTCCTTACCTACAGAAGGCACTGTAAGAAGACATCAAGCTGCTGAAGGGCCTTTGTATGCTTCTCCGTGTCCCATAGTATCTCCAGGACTATCTGTGTCTCCACAGGGGCCTATAGCAACATTGCTGTCTGATCACGGATCTAGGAAACATCCTGCTTCTTCTCAAATCACTCCAAGAACTCAGGCTGCCCAAAATTCCCCACAACATGTAATTTCTGTCTCAGGCGTCCCAAATCCTTCCCAATCTGCACAGAACACTCCAAGATCTTTGTCATCTCCTCCAGGTACTGGAACACATGTGCCTTCTGGCCCAGGTTCTCAGAAAATGTTCCCAGTTCCTACAAGCTCAGGGCATCCTGAAACTTTGCCATATGTTGGTGGGCCTCTAGAACTTCCCCCGTTTGTGGAGGGGACTCTGTGTCCTTTTTCATCTCCCCTAGGAGATCTTGATCATTTGAATTCATTCTCTGGCAATCTTGAATCATCACATCCTGCCCAAAGAAACTTTGGTCATTTGTCATATGTCAGAGTGCCTGCAGGAAATTCTCCATCTGTCCCGGGTCCTACAGAGCTTTCACCATTGTACAAAGTTCCTAGAGGACAGTCATCAAATGTGTCAGGTGATCCACCACCTCTTCTCTCTCCTCATTGCCATCCACAACTTACGATATCTGCAGAATGTTCAGCATCTTTCAAAGCAACTCTAGAGTCCTTGTCATCTGCTGCGAGAAGCCTAGGAACACTCCAATCGACACAGAGTTGTCAGGGGCAAGTGTCGCATGTAGGAGAGTCTATGGAAATTTCCTCACCTCTTGCAGGGACTTCTGTATATATACCTTGTGTTTCAGATCATCTGCGACCATCCTCTTTAGAACAAGGGAGTCAAGCAACTTCTTGTGCTCAAGGAGCTTTGCATTCCTGCCTATCTACACAAGGGTCTATAGGGCAGAACACATCTACACACACATCCCTAGGACATCCCCTATCTGTCCAAGGACTTTCAGGCACTTCCTTACATGCACACAGTACAGGCTCACAGTCGTCTACTGCACAGAACCCAGTAGCACATTCTCCATTAACCCCAGTGTCTCAGGGATATACTCACCTTGCACCAAAGATGGCAGGGACATTGAAATCACCCCAGTGGTGTCCGAGAATTTCTCTAACTGCACAAGGGTCTGTCAAACCTTTGCCATGTCCACGGGAGACTCCAAGATATTCATCATCTGTACCAGGTGCATGCAAAACATCTACATCTGTCCCAGGACATGTGGTATCTGATGCAGAGACTCTGGAACTTTCCATATCTGCACAGGCAAGCGTGAGTCCTTTCCTTTCTTCCCAAGGACATTTGGAAACTTCCCTGTCTGTAGAAGGGACCTCTGTTGTCTCCACACTTACACAGGCCACTCTAGATCTTTCTGTTTCTTCCCAGGAACCTCCTCAGACTTTACAGTTTGCTAAACAGGCTCAACAAACAAATCCATCTATTTCAGGCTCTTCACAATCTCTGCCTTCTTCAAGGAGGCACATGGAAATTTCTTTATGTGGAGAAGGAACTCTAGGACCTCTCTCATCATCCCTAGGGCCTATGGAAATTTCTTTAGCTGTTCAAGTGAATTCAGGACCTTTGATATCCTTCTCGGAAGGTGGAGGACCATGTCTGTCTTCACAGGGTACTCTGCAAGCTTCTACCAGTACATGTGCCAATCTAGGTGTTTCCAATTCTTCAAGAGGGGATTTAGGAGTTTCACCATCTACTCCAGTCACTCTAGGATCTTCCCAATCTGCCCAGGTGGATTTAGCAGGGTCTCTACCTGTCTCACAGTCTCTGAGAACACTGTCTGCCCACGATGTTTCAGGAATATTGACAGCTACCCAAGGGGCTATGGAATTTTCACGAGCTAGGCCAGGGGATACAGAATCTTTGTCATATGCCCAAGATGATCTAGAACTCAGGTCTCCTCCACTGGAAACTCAGGGACCTTCCCAAATTGTCCAGGGGGAATTAAAAGTATTGCCATCTTCCCAAGGGGATTTCAAAACTGCTCTGTCTACCTCCTGGCCTGTACAAACTTTGCAATGTTCCTCAGGTGCTTCAGGATGTTTCACTTCTGCACTCCAAGATGCTGGGGGCCCTTTCCTATCCTTTGAAAATATTTCAGGACAGTCCACACCTTCACAGAAGTATCTAGAATCTTCACAGAGTCCCCAGTTTTCTCTGGAACATTCTTCATATTCCCAAGAGTATCTGGGAACTACCCAACCTAGACCAGCTTCTAATTCCTTACGAGAACAAGTGTGGCAAAATGTGTCTGCACCTACAAAAGTGACTCTGAAACAATTACCCCCTCAGGAGGGGTATGAAGGAAATTCACCATCTACTCACGGAGTTGTGTGCTTGTCTACATCAGCACAAGGGTCTCCAGGACATCTGTCATTTGCCCAGGGGTCTCAAGAAACTTCTACATCTTCCCACAAAGTGGTAGGCCCCACCTATAGTCAAGAGTCTGTAGCACAGTTCCCATCTGTTTCGGGAGATGGACTTTCTCCCTCTGCCCAGGGAATGCTGGGAACTTTGCCATCTTCCCAAGTTAGTCTAGAAACATCATCTTCTGTCCAGCCAAGTGTAGAAGCTTCATTACACGTGCAAGGTGCTCTGCAACACCAGCCTCATTCCCTAACTTATCAGGGACCTTCCCAATGCACTCCAAAGGCATCAGTAAAGTTACCACCTCCCCAAGTGGCTTTTAAAATTGCAGAATCTTCAGCAAGGACTCTAGGAACTTTGCCATCCCTCCCAGGAACTCTGGGACATTCTATATCTGGCCAAGGTGCTGTCTGCCCTTGTGATTCTGACCAAAAGTTTCAAGGATCATCAACATCTCTCCAGGAAACTCTTCAATTTTCTCCTTCTTCTAAAGGTTCATGGACACCTACTCCATCTGTTCCAGGGATCTTGACATCTTCTTCATCAGCCCCATTGTGTCCAGAATTGTCTATATCTGCCCAAGGCTCTCAAGAACCTTCATCACCTCAGCAAAAGTGTTTAGGCAAGTGTTTAGAGAGAGCCTTGTACATAGCCCATCTAGCCCACTGAGCCTCACATATTCTCTTCTGAGCAATGGGAACTCATGAGCCCACTAATCAGCACTGTGCCAGAACTTCAACTGCCACCCTAGGAAGCCCCCGACATACCTGTCCTGCCCACGGAGGCTTCAGACCTTAGAAGCCTGTCACATGGAAGTTCTAAAGATACTGATCTCAAGAGGGGAGCCTCGGCCATACTCTCTCTTTCAAACCCAGTGTCTTCAGATCTTCTTGTCTACAAGTTCACCCTACATTTCCCCACTCTGAACCACATTTGAACAACAGTAGTTTAGAACTTTTCCTTTTATCAAACATCTGTGAAACCTCTGACATGTGCCAAGAAGGCCACAAATACAACCCCTTTATAATCATTGAGCCGTAGAATTTCTGAAAAGGCACAATGGGTCTTCAGAATTATACTTCTAGGACCAGGACTTTTCCAGCCTCCACTTAATAACTCCACCGGGTTTTAGATATGTCCCCCATAAGTAAACTAACTTCACTAATTCAGAGGCTTACACCTCACTGGAACATATTCTGAAGAGGTCCGTAGACATATTTTCTCCAACCATAGAAGCACCTGAATTTCTAGGTATGCTTTTGAATCATACCCACTTTGAATGAGAAAACTTTAGTCTTCCTCTGTTTGTACTGGAGGAGTTTGAGACATGGCCCTTTCATGAAGCAAGCTACAGAAATTGCAATGTGACTCAAGCTTGTGTCCCAAATATTGATATCCTGCTACTGGAGACTGAATCCCTATTACAAAAAAACATAGGAGGTTCTCTTTGTGTTCACGGCTGACACAGGTCTACCACAGACCCAAGAGAGACCAGAGCTTCTCCATCAGACTTGAGTGGCTAGGAAGTACACTCTCATGGTACTCTAGATTGAAGAGGCGTGGCAGAATAGAAACTTCACCCTGGATCCAAGGTCATCCATTTTCAAGCTGCTCACCAGAAAGGTGCCTGTCCTCCATGTCCACACCTATGCAGCTTATCATAACTTTATGCAGGGGTGTGACCCAACCCTCTCATTTCTTTCATGCCTCAAAAACTGTCCTCAGAGACAAGGATTATCTAGAGTTCTCTGAAGAGCTAGGTGTGTGACCCAACCCTCTCATTTCTGTCATGTCTCAAAAACTGTCCTCAGAGACAAGGATTTTCTAGAGTTCTCTGAAGACTTGGAGATTGACTAGGGAGTGCCTGGACCTTCCTCCTCTAAGAAGGTAAGCAGGGATATTCCCCTCTGCCCAACATGGTCCGGAATCTTTCTCTTGTCCCAAATCTTAGTGTGTTTCTTTCCTCTGATAACCTGAGGCTTAAAATTCCGCTGTTGAACCAAAGTGCCCTCAGAACTTTAGCCTCTGAGTAAGGGAACTGGGGACATTTTACCTCTGACAAAGGGATATTGGTCACTCTGGATAGAGTTCACAGAGGTCAAGAAAACCAAGTCAATCCTGGAACCCATGCCACTTCCCTGAGCAAAATTGCCTGCCATGGTGTGGAGTCACCACTCCCACCCATTTCTGGTTGGTCGAACACATTCCTAACGCATTAACCACACTAGGGCTCCCACCTGAGCTCTTCATGAATCCTGGTATTGATGCTTGTTCTCTTGCAGATTCTGCTGAGGACATGGACATCTGAAACTGTGAGGCCATGCTCGGACCTTATGAGGTACGGTAGCAAATGAGATTTTTGCTCAGAGTTGTATGGGATTTGCACACTCTGATCCCATCTCCCTGTCACTAGAGGCTGAGGAACTCTTCTCTTCCCAAAGGTACTCCCTCCTTCTGCCTTTGATTAGGAGACATCTGATTTCCATCCTGAAACAAAGGAAGCCCCATAACTTTCCAGTTTCTCCAAAGTTATCTTACACATTCATTTTGTGTGAAGGGGCCACACATTTCCCGATATCACAGAGTGGGCCTCAGTCATTTTTCTGAATAAATGAAGGACAGATTTATCCTTCAGTTCAAGGAAAGCTGTAGGCCCAATCAATACCTGTCCATAAAGAACCTCTGACATAATACCCTAACAAGGATGGTGGTAACATTCTATTTTCTTTGAACATGTGGAATTAGACACACCATTTCATTTTAAGGGTACCAATACACACTCATCTGATTAAGGGGATACAGACCAGGCCAAACACATGAAAATTCACTTAGATGATCTTCCTTTTTCTCACATACTCCTAAGATCAACACCCCCCGACATTGGATTCCTCGGAGAAATTGCTTCTGTCTGTGGAAACCTCAGCTCTATTCCTCTAACTGCGAAGGTCTCAGTATTTCCCTTTGTCCTGGGTGTCCACTCATGCCCAAATCACCAAAGGGATGTCAGATCAGTCTGAACTGATATCATGATATGTGACAGAACAATCTGATCTCTGACTAAACACCTTCTACTTCTAAGTTTCTCCCAGAAATGGAGCGGACCCATCTTTGTTGGCCATGCCTGTGCTGTTGAGGAAAGGCTTGAGGAGGACACAGAGCTAGGCATTACCACAAAATCTGTAAGAAGGAATGCTCTGCTTTCTGCCATGTAAGCCCCAGAGTCCCAGAACACATGGGAATGCTAGAGTGTGAGGACCTTTGAACCCGATAAGGTATTGCCTGAATCTTCTTCCAATTCCCGAGGTACACTGTGAGCTTCATCTTCTGCCTATGGGATTCTGGAACTGCCCTGCTCTAGTCAAGCTTTCTCTCTTTCACAAACAGAGCCTGACACCTTCCACATGTGGTCAAATGTTATCACATCAAACTGATCAGGCATAGGCCCATGAGAGACTCTCTCTATAAAGAAGGGACTCCATTCCACTGTGGTTTGAGGTCTCATAGCACAAGTTTAGCAATCAGAGCATAAACCCTTTGAGAGCTTCCTTCAGGCCAGTCATTACAAATGGAATACTTCTACACCTATGACTAGGTTTGGGCAGCTAAAAACGAAACAAACCATCAAATAAAAAAACAGACTATAGGATGGAACCTAGTGAGGGGCAGTCACCGAGGCCTTCGGGAGAAGATATAGGTTGTTGCTGCATTTGTGTCTCCCGGAATGAACACAAACTATGAAGATACAAAACTCTGAATCAGTGTCTGAAGCTCGAGATCAGTGCTGGAAACTTTCTCTACTGTATAAGGTACCAAGGATAATTTATTCACCATCAACCAAAGTTGTATGGCACTTTTACACTCTGCCCAATTGAGAAACTGTTTTCAGTGGTTTCCTCTTTTGCTTTTAAAGATTTATTTATTTCTTATATATACAATGTTCTAGATGGCATCAGCTGTCATTACATGTGGTTATGAACCAACATGGGCTTGGAGAGAATTGAACTCAGTACCTCTGCAAGAGCAGGTAGTGGTCTTAACTGCTGAGCCATCTCTCCAGTCTGAAGTTTCCTCTCTTACATTGGGCAAATACCTTCCAATTTTCTATTATTATTATTATTATTATTATTATTATTATTATTATTATTTCAATATTATTAATGTAATAATACTTTATTTCTTCTCAGTTCATGGTAGAGGATGTCAGAACTTCCCCAAGACTAGGGTTGCCCTAAAATCTAGTTTCCCAAAGTGTCCTAAAACATTTATTTGGTGTTACATGGTCCTTATATATTCCCATTCCTATAAACAAAATTGCTCTGAGTCCTTTCTTTTCTCATTAAAGTGGTGTCAGTCCAAGGGGTCATTGTACCTCTCTGCACAAATGAGTGTCAGACATTCCTGATCTTCCCAGTAGGTGTGTGGGCCAATGCTCTATCTGCATCCAGTAAGAGGATTTCAGACACTGAATTTCTACAAAAGGGTTTCTGGGGAATCAATATTGAAAGGACTCTCAGCAGTGGCCCCTTTATCCAAGGGATGTCTCAGACCTCCACCCTCTGCTCTTTGGCACCTTAGGTCCACCCTTATGACTACAGAACCATAGGATCTTCCTTCTTTCCACAATGACCTCACACATTGCTCTATTAACTAAGATTGCTTTAGTGCTGACGCCTCTGATAGCCATACAAAGACATACGTGAACAATGAGTCCTCCCTACTTTTGATTTTAGCTCTTAGTGCAGAAGATAGAAAGATGAAATCATATCTTCCTCAAAGTTTGCTTATCAATAATAAACTATGCCTATCTTTTTCCACACATACGTACAGATGGACACAACCATGAATAAACATCATTGCTTGCATAACCACACCGTGGAAGAATGTTACGGATTTGTCACAGTATCTCAAAGATTTCGCACAGGGTACGTATGTTTGAGTTGGGAAAAATAGTTGGAAGCTAGTGAGACAGAGCCAGAAGCTTTTCCCTTTCCCCATGATAGCCTAGAACCTTCTCCTTCTAACCATGGCTGAACTCTATACTCCTATTCGACGAAACATGGCCGGAGGCCTCCTCCCTGTGAAGATGTTCGGGATTTCTCTTTTGCTCAAAGTGGTCTCATAACTTCCTAATCTGAGATGATGTGCACAGAACTCCCCTGTTCCTAAGGGACTTGCTTATAGGAGTTAGCATGAGAACACCCCTGCCCCATACTGTGTCTCGGTCCTTCCATACTTTCACAACGTGGCCTTACATGTTGCCCATCTGATTAAGGGGGAATAGGAACTATCATCTTTGACCCAAGGAAAGTCATGCATTCCTTTTATTCTCAAGGTGACATCAGACATGCTCTTTTGAATAACAGTGCATCATACCTTTCAGTATTCTTTCACAAATCTTCAAGCATTCCCTTCTGTCTTTAAAACACCTCCAACTTATGCTATTCAAAATAATAGAGATTAAAACCCTTCATCTTTGACCTTGGTGGCTAGGGAAATGTATTGTTCCCCTTGGGTTTGAGGGCCCAGTTTCCAAGTGTAGAATTAGAGACTGCATCCTATCCTATGCTCTCCAATGCAATCACTAGACATCAAGTGACCCCATCATTGCTACCCACATATGGACTGTTGTGACAAACTGAAAGTTGATGAAACCTGGCCAGGGACAGCCGTCTTTGCTTTTTGAAGAAGGCTCTGGTTGCTGCCCAGACTCTCCTAGACTCAATAGAGGATGTGGAAATTCTAAAGAAGAGTTGGAAGCTGAAGTGCAGTGATGGCACCTTCCTTCACTAAATAAGATAGCAGGGACATTCACCTTCATCAGAATGATGCATGGCACTGTCCTCTCTCTCCAAGGATTTTCAAACTCATACATTTGACCAACCAGGTCATCAAGTTTTCTCTTGTTCACAAGGGGCCCAGTGCTTTCTCCCTTCTCGAGTTTCTCCACTTCTTTTACTTCACTGAAGAGAACATCAAACCTCAATCTTAGGACAAAGCCTACTGCAGAATATCCCCATTTGCCCAAGGTGGTCTTCAAGTACTCGTTTTGTGGAAAAGGACCTGCAAAATTTCTGTTTCTTTGCAAGTGGGCCTAAGTCATGTCCTTATGACTAAAGAGGTCTCAGACCAAGTATAGCTTGCACCACGCTCTCTCTGTGCAGGTGAGAATTAGTTGGGCACCCATGCAGTCCAGCATAGTGCAAAGGGGGTCATGGGTACCTGTTTTAACCACAAAGACCACAGAGATCCCAGTTGTGACTAAGGGTATCTAGCTTGTGCCACAATGAGGAATAAGACCTGAGAATTGGCTCTCATGGCCAAAGGGTTATCATCCCTTCACCCTATATGCAGTAGAGCTTCAGATCTAGCCTCTGACCCTGGAAGGCCCTAGGGAATCCTCTTCCATCTAAGGGTACCTTATACATGAACTTTGAACTCACGTTTCCTTAATACAAATCCATCTGACCAAGATTACTAGTCAAACACTTTTGTAACCAATGAACCTCATAAGATTCTAGGCTTAGATCAGATGGCAAAATACAGAAAGGTAAAACCAATAGTTGTGTCCTGTAACAAATAGGTGTAGACTTTCAACTTTTTACAAAATGTCTCATAAATTTCACTTATGATTATGGTGCATCAACATTTCCCCTCATTCCCATATAGTATGACATATTACCTCTGTGATGAAGGGCTTAATAGTCATCTGTTTGTGACCCAAATTGCGATGCTCTTCCCCTCTTATATAGGGAGATTTAGATATTCACTCCAACAAAGAGTAGCTCAAACCTGCGTTGTGTGATTGAGGAAATCTCACATATTTATCAACTGCCAAGTGGGTTTTATACATTCATCTTCTTCAGTGTCTTGCAAAGTACTGTTCTGAACAAAGAGACCTCAGAGGAATCTGGACACAAGAGTCTATGTCTCTGAACAAAAGAGCAGCATCATGAGGGTAACTCAGACTACTGTGTTCATTCTGGTTCCTCACACAGAGCACTCCTATCTTTCATGCAGTGGGATGTGTGGATGGACATATACGAGACGAAGACACTGAGCCAGAGACTACTGTCATGCAGCCTCTTAGAAGATTTCTAAGACTCGAATCCCCCAAGACAGCGCCCCTTATCAGCAGGAAGTAGTTTGGAAAGAACGACGCCCAAATTCCCAAATATTGTGTATAAATGTTTGTTTTCATTTAATTGGACTTTGTTATATAAAATTAAATAAAAAAAATTATATATAAAAAATAAATAAATTATAGGAGCTAGCTAATAAAGAGTCTAAGCTATTGGCCTGGCATTTATAAAATTAAAAAAAAAGAAGACTTCTAAGCCTGCTGACATACCTGACATGGACATTCAGAGGATGAGTATTCTACATTGCGATGTCAAGTTTGGTGCTGATGAAGCAGTGAGTATCTGGATCATCCTACAAATCTCAAGGTATCATTTGTTCTTTAGCTTCTTTACAAGAGGGCCACAGATGTATGGTCAAGGGAGGCTGAGACTATTCCATGCAGTCCTGGGGAGCTCCTAAGTCATCCTTCTAAGTTAAACAGTCTTGAGTCTTTTACCTGTCAACTAAGTGACAGTAGGAATTCCTCTCCTGCCCACTGGGAAACTGGATATGCCCCACCTACAAAATGGATTCTGAGAGTATCCTCTCTTATTGAAGTGGCTCTGAGACAATCCCCTCTCCACAAGGATCCCACAACTATTTGTATTCTGACCAAAGGGTTCTCAGACATGCCTGCTCTAATAGAGAACTCTAGTCCACCAATATCCAAAGGGTTCTCAGACCCGAATATGCCCCTGTGGAAGTGGACTATTAGGTGTATGTCATTGGGCCATAGATCACTCTGCTTTGACCACAGAAGTTCCAACCTACTGCTTCTCATGTACCAGGGTGCCTCAGATCTTCTCATTCTGCCCACATTTTCTTCAAATATGCCCTTCTTTCCAAGGAGGGACTCACATTGTTCTCCTCTGATTCAGGAGCCTCAGACATTCCCCCCAAACATGAGATATTGGGATATTTTTTCTTTCATCCTATTACTTTTCCAGACCACCCAGGCTTAAAGTAACAGAGCCCAAGAGTAGCAAGTAGAGTCTAGAACCAAAGCATACTGCCTTAAGGCAGAAGCCAATATAATGTGGCCTCCATCATTCATAGCTAGACCTGAAAAGCTGAACTTCTCTTTGACAAGGAGAACCAGCTTGGGATTTTCACACAGCCTTGTGGACGAATACTCAGACTGAGACCTCTGCCTGACACATTCATCATAGTGAACAAACATTTGATTCTCCGATGAAGAGCTGGAGGCTGGTAAAGGAGTACCTGGAATGGACTCTACTGCATGAGGTGGGCTGGCACCTTGACCTCATGTGAATGACTGGGAATGCAGATTTCCAACTCTATACGATACATGCTAGTCTATCTCTATGAAGAGACCTTGGATTTCTGCTTTCTCGACAAAAGCCCTCAAACATTTCTGCTCTGACCCTGGGTCCTTGTATTTTCTCCAGGGCTCTTGAGTTGTCAACTCTTCCCCATGCTCCTTGGAAAGTCTCAAATCTCTCACCTCTGAACCCTCTATCCCTTTTTGTACATCTCTCACTCATACTGAGGCACATTCAAGATCTAAATGTGAGGCCTGCTCCCGTTGACAAAGGGACAAAGGGTGTCTCATACATATTCTGTGTGACTAATGGAGTATTCAAACTCCACCTCTGGCCAAGAGAGCTCCAGACCTTCTTTTCCCATCATGTAAGGTGTCTATACTAACGTCCTCATCCAAATGGCCTCTGGTTGTACCCTTGATCAAGCAGGTGTCTGACATTCCCACTCTGTGCAAAGGGACATCACACTTACAAAATGTAGACAAGGAAGATTTGACATTCTCCTGCTCATCAATATAACATTTCTCCCCTAGGTTTGAGGTCTCAGAGCTCAAGAGTAACAAGAAGAGGCTGGAATACCAGTCATCATCTTCTGAGCATTAGAAATGGAGTGATCCCAGCATAGTGCCCAGACCGAGATGGCTGAACACCAACCTCTGACACTGACAAAGTACAGACACCAGCTTCTCTCTTGGAATAATATTCAGATTATGGCATATCCTCCTGGAGATGCCACAGATGATAGAGTTTCTTTGTTATTGTTGTTATTGTTGTTGTCCTCTTTCTTAGTGTTGTTTTTGTTTAGTTTAGAAGAGGACATCTTAATAGTTTCTTGTTATGTTAATCATTTTTTGGCATAAAACTCAGCCACCAAATGATTAAGTTCTTCATATGTTCTACTGTATTTGGAAACCACAAATTATGTACATTTTCTACCCTATTCTTTCAAAGGCATTTTAATGTAATTCAATTTTACAAATTTAATCATTTTAACTAGTACTCATAAGAATATATATTTTATGTGTAAAACTGTTTCCTGTACTGTGCTTATTTCTCCACGTGATGAAAGTTTTATTTGATGGAATATGGAAGATGCTTTCGTAATGACGACTCTTTAAAAATGTACGATAACATGATTGTCCTTTATTTTATACGTAATATCCACGTATAAATGAGTATATATTATGCTTTATTTCTGGGTCTGGATTACCTCACTCAGGTTGATTTTGCTATTTCCATCCATTTGCCTGAAATGTCTGTGGTGTCATTTTTTTTTTTTTGAATTATTTTCTTTTCTTCTTTTTTTTTAGTCTATTCTTATTTTACTTATAGATCACAGTTCCCTCTCCTTCCCTCCTTCCCTCATTCCCTCTCTCCCTCCCTCCCATGCCCCCCAACACCCGCCCATCGCATTCCTCTCCACATACTCCACAGGGAGATTGATGCCTTCCATGAGTGATCAACAAAATCTTTCAAGTCATTTGGAGCAGGGACTACGCCCTCCCTCCTGCCTCTAGGTTAAGGGAGTATCACTCCATGGGTAACATGTTCCCAAAGTACATTTGTGCACCAGGGATACATCCTGGTTCTACTGTCAGAGGTTCCTTAGACTGCCCAGGCCTTCCAACAGAGACCCATGTTCATGGGGTCTAAGTCGGTCCCATGCTGTTTTTCAAGCTATAGGTCTGGGGGGCCCATGAGCTCCCCCTTGTTCAGGTCAGCTGTCCCTGTGGATTTCTGTACCCTGGTCTTGTCCCCCCTCTCTGTATCTGGATTCCAGTTCAGCTTAGTGTTTAGCTATGGGTGTCTGCTTCTGTTTCCATCAGCTACTAGATGAGAGATCTATGATGGTGGATAAGTTAGTCATCAATCTCATTATGAGGGAAGAGCATTTATGTTAGCCTTTCCACTGTCACTCAACTTGTTAGTTGAGGTCAGTCTTGTAGGTCTCTGGACATTTCTCTAGAGTAAGTTTTCTCTTCAAACCTACAAGGGCTCCCTCTATTAAGGTATCTCCCCCCCTCTCTGTTCTCATCTATTCCTCCCCTGACTCAAACTTCCTTGCCCCACATGCTCTCCTCTCCTCACCTTCTCTTCCTCCTAACTCCCTCTCCACTCATTGACCTCCCCCACTCCCAATATGCTCAGGAGATCTTGTTCTATTACCCTTCTGTGAGGGACCTTGTATGAATCTCTTAGAATCCTTCTTGTATCCTAGTTTCTCTTGTGATGTGAAGTATAGGTTGGAGATCCTTTGCTGTGTGTCTACAATACATATATGAGTGAGTACATACCATGTTCCTCTTTTTGTGACTGGGTTACCTCATTCAGGATGGTTTTTTCAAGTTCTATCCATTTTCCTGAGAAATTCAAGATTGCATTCTCTCCCCCCACAGAGTAGTATTCTTGTGTCTGTAGTTCCTGATCATTTGCCCAGTTTTTCTATTTCCAGAATTCCTTCAGTGTGTGTTTTCTTTATTTTCTCTATTTCAGTTTTCAAGTCTTGAACTGCTTGTTTCACCTGTTTAATTGATTTTTCTTGGCTTTCTATAATGTCTTTAAGATTTGTTCATTTCTTCCAATTTTTTGTTTATTTTTTTTTCTTCAGTTTCTTTAAGGCATTTTCTCATATTGTCTCTGAGGGCCTCTATCATTTTTATGAAGTTATTTTTTAAGTATTTCTCTTCTGCTTCATCTGCTTTGGGGTGTTCAGGTCTAGTTGGTGTAGAGTCCCTAGGTTATGTTGGTGTCATGCTTGTCTTTCTATTGTTAGGTGTTTTCTTGTATTGCCGTCTTCCCATTGCTTCTTCCAGTGGGTGCAGGTGGAGTCTCTCTCTCTACCATTACAGCTAGCTAGTCATGAGTTGTCTCGAGCAAAACAGTCTCAAACCGGTTTTAGGGTGATGTTTGTAGTTGTGTCAAAAGTTCAATATCTGTAGCTCTGGGTGGTCCAAGTTCTCTAGGAGGTCTCTCCTCATGCAGAGGTAACAGCAATGGCAGTCAAAGATCAGGCAGGCGGGAATTCATGGTGGTCCTCCAGCAGATGCCCACTGATGGGGGTCAAAGATCAGGCACATGGGGACTCAGTGTCGTACTCCAGCAGAGGCCTGGCGATGGGGTCAAAATCCTGATGTCATCTTTACAACAGCTGATTAATTGTCCATTGTGTATTTTCCTTTTGAATTAGTATGAACTTTGTCACTATGTAATATGATTGTATTTATTTTCTCTTGTGGTTCTCCTATAGCTGCATCCTGCTAAATATCTATTTTGTTTATAAAACTTTATTGTACTTTAAAAAGATGTATCTTAGAAGTGATGGTGTATGAGAGAATATCAGCTGCATCAGAAATATCTTCAGTAGCTTTGCTCTCTAATGGATTATAAGTATCAATTATTACACAGTAGTAACTGAAATAAATACAAAATGTGAGGAAGAGTTCCAGGTGTAATCTCTACAAATAGCCAGAATCGAAGGAAAGTCCAGTTACTAATCAAACCAATGTGCCTCAAATGGACATTGGATATTTTGTGTCTGGGATTGTAGAGGACTTTGTATTTTGAATGTTCCATCTTTGTATCTTAAATGGGGGTAGAAAATATGCTCATGTAGGTAAGAGAAGTAAACAGTACTGTTAGAAACACTTTTTCCACAGCCTGGACCCAGGTCCACACCAGCCCCAAATAACATACAGAGATGCTATATTAGATATAATTCTGTTGGTCAGGACGTTTCTTATCGGCTAGGTCTCTCTTAAATATTAACCCATTTCTGTTAATCTAAGTATTTCCACGTGGCCTTATCTTACCAGAGAGAGGGGCTGGCAATCTTCTCTCTCGGTCCTTCATCTTGGATCTCCTCCCTACTACTTCCTTTCTCCTCCTTGTCTCCTAGTCCTGACTATCTTGCTTTCCTATTGGCCAACAGAGCTTTATTCATTAACCAATAAGAGAAACATATTTGCTGAATGACATCTCCCATCAGAGTACCACGTTTTTAGTGTTTAGTTTATCATTACATAGATCTAGCTGTCTGTATGTTTTTCATCTTTGTATTCATGTAGGTAGGTAGGTAGGTATGGAAACATTTATCTATATCTGTCTGTCTGTCATCAATCAACCTGTATGTCTATCATCTGTGCGTCTAGTTAGCAGTTAAATTTCTTCATGTACAATGAGTTGTGTTGGTGTTGTCCTCACTAATTTGACCCTGTTGCAGTTTGCAGAGAGTAACTTGCTATTGTCTTGACAATAGCCTGGGTTGTTTGGCGATTCCCATTGGACCCCCTTGCCCATCAACTCAATAGAATGTGACCTTTTTCTGGTCCTGGAAGCCTAGTTTAGTGACAAAAAATGGACAGCTGTGACTCTCTCTCCTTCATTATTAGGACGGCTCATTAGGATCACCTTCATATATTTTAGGAAATTTCCACTGAACTAAGTTTCCATATGACCTCCCAAATATCTCCCTCAGTTCCAGTTATCTCTCACTGAATTCCCTTTCTCCACCATAAATTTCCTCCCCATCACCACTTGATCCTCTCCAGTCCTCCCACACACCCCAATCCCCCAATGACATCTATGTTGTTTCCCCATCCCATGGACATCCAGTTCCTTCCTCTATACCTACCCCCTCTCTGCCTATCTATTGTAGATTGGTCATCACTGGTTTAATGACTAATGTCTTAGTGTTTCTGTTGCTGCAACAAACTATAGGACCAAAAACTAAGTTTGTGAGGAAAAGATTTATTTCACTTGTACTTTTTCATTGTAGTCTATCACTGAAGGAACCCAGAGCAATAATTCAAACAGGGAAGAAACCTAAAGCCAGGAGGGTCCTGCCTCATAACTTGTTTAGCTTGCTTTCTTAAAGAGAACTCGGGACCAGCTACCCAGCACTTGGCACCCACATTGGGTGGGACCCTCCCCCATCAATCACAAAATAAAAAAAAAATCACCCCAAAGGCTTGCTTGCAGCTGGATTCTTATGTGTCTTAGGGGCTCTGAAAACAACTTTCTCACACTGTTGTTTTCTTTAATTTTCTTTTACAGTTTACATATCCCAACAAAATCTTTCAGGCATTATAAAACTTACAGTGTTGGCTGGAGAAATGGCTTAGAGGTTAATAGCACTACCTGCTCTTCCAGAGTTCATTTCCCAGCAACCACAGGGTGAGTAATAGTCACCTATTCAGAAACCTAGTTCCCTCTTCAGGCATGCAGGTAGAACACTACACATAAGAAATCTTAAAACTTAGGTTGTGATTACATTCTATATTTTTCTGTGACTGATTTTAATGAATACAGGCAAAGACCGTCTTTTCCGTTTCCAATACACCAACAGCCACAAGTAAAGAAAGCTACACAACTGTCACATTTATGCAGAAGGCTTAGGTTGGTCCTATGCAGACTCCCTGGTTGTTGTTTCAGGCACTGTGAGTTCCTGTGAGCCAGTTTAGTTGCTTTTGTGGGTTTTCTTATGAGGTCCTAGAACCCACCCTGAAAGACCCACATAGGGCGTGGAACCTCACGCCCCGTCTCAGGAAAGGCCCCCCCCCCAAATCACTCACGAGAAATGGTCTTGATGCAAAACCATGAGGTCTTTTATATTCCAGTGCACTGGGGTTCGCAGCCATACTCCACATAGGGTAGAGGACTGGGAACCCTGGGTACAAGGTTCAGACAGCTTTTATAGGGTTGCAACAAAGCCCGTGCATCATAAACCAATCATCTCATAGCATCCAGTGCAGACCAATCAATTTGAACTATCCAAGCCCGCTATCTGGTGTCAGAAGCGGAATCCGGATTTTTACCGGACCTGGTTTACACCAAGGTGGCAGACTCTGCTCACTTCTCACACCATCCCCGAATGGGCAGAGTTCCTTGAGTAACCAGGTGGAAACACCACAGCTTGTGGAACATTTGCCACTGCCCTACAACTTTACCTCCACCGCAGCCCTGAGAAAGCTCACACTGCTCATCTTTTGCCAATTCCCCACTTTGCATTTGCAGCTGTAGCTCACTTGGCGCCTGCCCAGCTGGTGTGTTTCCTGAGGCCCAAAGGCGCCAATAAGAGGCAACACCTGTTAGCCCTGGGGTCCTCAGAAATTTGCACAAGGCTCCTTTCACTCATTCGTTTAACAAAATTGTGCTTGCCTTATTTTGTTAAGAGCTATTCTTCAGGGACCAAGATCAGAAGGATTGTCTGCTGCCAGATGCGATTTGGTGGGACACCTCCAGGCATTACCACCACAAGCTGAGTTCAACAACTAAAACCATCAAAGTTCGAGGACAGCAGAATTCCACCTAAGGTAAATACAATATTCTTCACAATTTAAGATGATATAATATATGAGATCAATTGTTCCATACCTAGGGTGGATAATCTTATGATGGAAGACTTTGGAAATTCCTTTACTTCATATATAGAAGGAATTTTAACAGAAGACAATCATGGATTAACCAATATATACATTTTTTTTTTGTAAAGACAATGGGTATCAACCTGATGAAAAAAAGATTCAGAATATTAGAGATGCAAATAGAGAGCCGACATCTAGAATACAAAACATGGAACATAAAAATTACCAACTAGAAAACAGAATTTGTTCTATGTCAAATGCTTCAATAACCAAAACAGAAACAGTGCACTGCATTAACATGCTGGCAGAAACAGCTAACTCCTGCTTGAACGAAGCTGCTAATAAGGTTAAAAAACTGGAATATCAGATGGAAAGACTAGCAGAATCCATTCCATGTCTGAGGATAATGGAAAGCTATCAGATAGAACATTGATTCTGGAAGGCAGTTTAAATGTCATTCAGATAATACCTAAGAATATTAAAAATATGGAATCATTTGTAGTTGGAGAAAGCAAGAGACTTACTGACTCAATGAAGTCTCTAGAAAGTTTTGTGATTCAAGATCAGATACTCAAGGAAACAATGCTGAGTATATTTCAGGCCTTAGAAGACTGCTGAACCCTGCCAAGTCAGGGTAAGACAGATTTTTTACCTCCTTGCTTTTGTTGTGGTCTCTCAGGTACTCTAGGCATTAGCAATAACTGGTTATACCAACCTTGAGGTGAGAGCTTGACTATCCAGATAGCTGTTTCTGTCCTTGCTGCACCATTTGAAGTTGTCCACCCACACTTTCTGCCTACCCTAGTATTGTTATTTTTCTTCTCAGGGCTTTGATGAGTTTGAATATTAAATTATCACAAGTATTATTCTCTCTTCCTAGTTAGATATATTTCTTAGTAGACTTACACTTTCCAGCTTTGGACAACACTATTGTACTCCCCATTTTCCCTTCATCCTAGATCTAGATAGTTATGTCTTAAGTTTATATGTCCTCAATATTCCTTTTCTTAGAGCACACTTGTTATTCACTGTTTTGTATATAGTTTTTGTATCAAGCTTAAATTTTTTCTTTAGACTAAAATGGGGATTTGGGTGAGATCTTCACTTTTTTTGCACCTGTGGCATAGACCATGTCAATTGGGGTGGAGGCAGAGCAGGAGTTACATGGGGGAACTAAGTTTGAAGAGGGGGCTCAAAGAGCTCTATTTCTTGCAGCACGGGGACAGGAGTACATCTGGAGGCATACTTGGGACCAGGAACAGCTAGTATTCCTATTTCTATATTATAAGTTATTTCTCCCTGAATAAACATCGATTCAGCCTATTTGTTTCTCCTTATCGTTATTAAGCATCAACAAAGGAGAGCTGGTGTACCCAACATAAGCAGAAAAACAAGCCAAGAGATAAAAGTGCAGAGGGTGCAGAGACGCTCTGGGGAAGGCACCACAGTAAGAAGGTACACTCAGGATTTAAATAAATAAATAAGATATTCACTTCAGCCACAAAACCTCCTAGTAAGAGTCATTGATAAGAGGAAAAATGAAAAATAGAAAAGGAGAGTGTTGTCAATGTTAAGGATGTTTGACAAAATCAGAGAAAGAGACAAAAGGTAATGTAATGCAATATAGAGGTTCAAAGAAAATTCGTAAATAGGTCAGAGGAAGATGTAAACTGTTTGCTGTGGGCTCTCATATCTACAAATATAAATTTAAATTTAGTAATATGCATTAAATTTTGACCATACCAGGTCAATTGCTTAAAAGTTCCATTTATTTCTCTAAAGACAATTATATGTACTTGTTGAAAAGTTCTAGAGTTTGCCTCCAATATGGCAAGACCAGCCATTTGGGCAAAATATTGTTCTTCCCTGGACTGTTTGGATTTATGCTGTATGGACTGGACATGCAGGACCCACAGGAAAGTGACTGCTGATACAAGATGGACATTGCTATATGGTTCCTTCTTCATGGAAGAGTCTGCTAGACAGTCTGAAGGATGTGGAGAAAAGGTACTGACAACCTGACAACACAGGTAGGACACTTTTATATTTCTTACTTGGCTGAAAAATCTGCCATACATAAACTGTGGCCTATAGGCTTAAGATGGAACATTACAGAAGAACATAGGATCTGACCAGAGGAGTTGTCCCTTTCAATTCTAGATTTTATATATTATCCTTCTGTGTTCTTTGAAGGAGTTGAAGACTGATAGTTAAGGTTATAGTATTCCTTGGTTGGGTTTAAAGTGACATATAGTTCTTTATACTCACAAACATAGGATAGATCATAGAATATTTCCTTTAAATCTTACAAATGTTAATGGACTGGAAAAAAATTCTATCTGTGTGATTCCTGTTATAAACCTACGTTTTATTACAACAATGGATCTAAAACAAAAATGGTTTAAACATTTTTGGGGTCTAATGCTAACAGCCCTCAGATCAAAATTTATCTCTGAGCTCTGGTCATTAAATTCATATGATGAGAAAATCCTTATCAATTAATTCCTGGTTATAATCAAACTAAGTATTAATGATTAATGACAGGGATAAACTTCAGTCTGTCACCTATACATGTTCTAAATAATTAAGGTTAAAACAAGTAACTGAAACAAAGTTGTCTAAAACTTCAGTCACCTATACATGTTCTAAATAATTAAGGTTAAAACAAGTAACTGAAACAAAGTTTTCTATTTAGCTATACCTAGACAGACTTCTAATAGTACAGAGATCTGTAGAATAAGGCATTTAAATGTTAACTAAAAAGTAATAATAATATCAGACGTAGAATCACAGATCCTAACAATGACCCTAGGCCTCTAAGAAGATTATGGGACAGCATGGATTTTTATGACACTGACCAGGGAGCAAGATGCTCAAATAGAATGTCTGTTGACAGGTTAAACCCAGCTTAGACTTTTTAGAGGCTGCAGGGAACTGAAAAATTGCTTGCACCACCTTGGCCTAGATAAAATAAGGTCAGAAATTTCCATGTCCCTCTTCCACAGAGAAAAGACAAACAAACAAACAAACAAACAACAACAACAACAACAAACCTCTCATTATGTACATTGTGAAGAACTTCTGCCCTCAATGCCATAGACAATTGGTTATGGCTAGGAGTATATTGACTGGTCCCTGTTTTTTTTTTTTTTTTTTTTTTTAGTAGATTGGACAGTTAATTAAATATATCCTTCTCAGATCTAAAAGTATTGTTGGCTTGGCTAACCATAACTTTGTCAGCTTGTCAGTATTAGGCAGCCTCAATATGGCTCCTAAATAAGGATTTAAAAATATAAAGACATAAATGTCGTTTTTGAACATTTATTTATTAATTATGCATACAGTGTTCAGCCTGCATATATGTCTCAAAGGCATAAGTGCATGCCTGCTGTTTTACAGATACCTAATATCTACTTTTTCTACAATATGGATTTCAGCACAGATTGGTAATGATAATATATCTAAAACTTTTATGTCCTTTTATATAACATAGTTATAGTTATGTTATATAACTATATAACATATATATATATATATATATATAGTTATAGTTATATAGTTCATATAGGCTTCAGAGGATCAAATGTCATAAAGTTTGGATCCACTGCTTACAGGACAAAAGGACTGCAGATAAGTACAGCTATTCTGAGGATGGAATTTTCTCCCTGGTCTTGCTGTCCTTCTTGATCACTAAAGGTAAGGAACTAAGAGTTCCAATTAAATATATACGTTTTAACTTCTGTTCCCACTTTGAACATGTCTCAGCCGATTTGTGCTTCTGGCAGATGATAATCAGTTGCTGAGTAAAGCCTGCTCCTCAATATTGCTCTCCCTGGACTTATGGTGAACCAGTGCAGCCCATGTGAATCTTCAACATTATCAACAAACCAATGCCTGTGATAAGTCTTCCATTTCCTGAATCCCCCTTCCTTTTGTTGGTATTGTCTAGCATTTTAGCCTACTTGCAGCTAAGAAAACACAGCAAAATTAAGCATGAAGTAATACAGGCATATCCCTGACACAATAGTGTTTTGATTTTCAAATAGCTGTCACCTGGAGTTCTATAGCCTATAAAGCCTCCTTGAGCAGCTTATTACTTCTATGTCTACCAGTTTCCTCAACCTCCATGGAAGTAACTTCTGACTGCAAAAGCAAAAGGTTTCTATTGCTAAAAATCAAGCCAGCTGGGACCTCACTCTATCGGAAATGTAAGGTAGTGGCCTAAAATAGTGAAGTGTTTTTAAAAGGATAAACAGACAGGGAGGCTTGAGACCATTAGTTTCAGTAGACAAGGTTTCCAAAATACAGGCAGTTCATAGAGTACAAATTTAATTTACAAGGTCATCATGGATCTAAGTTAATAGTATCTGTCATTTGTTTATGCAGGATTGATAAGCACACCTGAAAGGTTGGGGGATTTTCTTCTTCCCCTGAGAACAGGTTGTGGGCTCTGTAATCTAATCAGGGATTTATCTACTGGCAGAAATTCTTGTTCTCTTTATTCTTCCAATGAGCCCTAATTTTATACATTTTGGTTATTAATTTTTCCATCACATTCCCTCTTTGCTATGGACATGAGAGGCCCAAGTTTTGGGCCTCCAATAGGCAAAACTCTTCTGGTGATTTTTGGCCTAAAGGTTAGTCATCTTGTCCCCTATGTATAGGAGTTACCTTTTGATATATTATCTCAACAAGGGAAAAAGCTTATACATTTTTCTTCTGTCAAGAGAGATCCACGTACAGACTGGTCAGAGGTACATTAGGCCTGATGAAAAGTCCTTCACATTTACACTTAGATGACAACCAAAATAAATCATAAAACCTTGAGCTTTTGTCTAAACAGCTGGGAGTCACTGCTCAATAGCTTAAGAGAACTTAATTAAATGTTAAGCTCTGCATTTTTATATTGTAAATTATTTTTCTATCTTTAAGACTTATATGTCTTGGGCTAGAGAGATGGATCAGAGATTAAGAGTATTTGCTGCTCTTCTAGAAGTCCTGAGTTCAATTCACAGCAACTACTTTGTGTCTCACAAGCATCTATAATGAGATCTGGTACCCTCTATGGGCATGCAGACATGTATGCAAGCAGAACACTTTATGCATAATTAATAAATGTTCAAAAAAAGACATATGTCTTCATATTTTTAGATCCTTTTTAGGAGCCATGTTAAGGGTGCCTTTACTGCCAAGCTCACAAAGTTTTGGTTAGCCAAGACATCAATAGTATCAGAGACCTGAGAAGGATAAATTTTATTTAACTTTTGAATCTACTTAAAAAAATGACAGGGACCATTCATTATATTACTAGCCATAATCAATTGTTTATGGCATTCAGGGGAGAAGTTTTTCACCAAGTACATAATGTGAGAGGGTTTATTTATTTATTCTTTTTTGGTTTTTTTTTTTGTTTGTTTGTTTTTTGTTTTTTCTCTGTGTAACTTTGACTTGGAAATGTCTCACCTTATTTTGTCTAGGCAAAGATGGTGCAGACAATTTTCCAGTACCCTGTAGCCTCTACAGAGATTGAACTGGGTCCTGTCTTGCAGCAGGCATTGTATTTGAACATCTTGCTCTCTGTTCAGTTTCATCACAATCTATGCTGCCCCATAGTCATCTTTAGAGAACTTGGGTCATTGTTAGGTTCTCTGAATATTTGCCTGATAGTATTACAGCTTTTTAGTTAACATTTAAATGCCTTATTATACAGATCTTTGTAGTATTCAAAGTCTTTCTAGGTAGATCTGAATAGACAACTTGGCTTTCAGTTACTTGTTTTAACCTTAATTATTTAGAACATGTATAGGAGACAGAGTGATGTTTATTACTGTTATTAATCATTAATACTTAGTTTGACTATAACCAACAGTTAATCTATAAGGATGGCTGGTAACTTGTGTTTCTTAACATTTATAATAGGTTACCAGCTTTTATAAAAGTAGAATTTTGCATTGTCTGTTTTAGCTTTAAAAATACTGATTTTAATTTGAAACTCCTTTTAGGGAAACATAAAACAACTTTGTGACTCAGTTTATCTAAATAACTTATGTTTCCAAATTTAGCAAATGAAAGGATGGATTGCCTTCTGTAACATAAAAAATGAGCATCTCAACTTTTGGTTAGTATATGCACTTTATGCTGTGATCTTAACTTTTAGCCCTTTGATTTAACTATAAACATTAACAATGTAATAGAAGCACAAATACAATGTAACTTTCTGAATTTAAACATTTAAAAACTGTCTTATAAAACAATAAAATATCGTGTAATTTATTTTTGTAATATCAAATTTAAGCACCCTTTATGTCTTTAAACCCATTATGACATTGGTGACTGTTAAATTTATGTTAATTACCAGTGTTACTAATTGTAACAGTTTAACAAGTTTCAATTTTTAACAGCTTTAGACATAAAACAGTATTAGTGTCGTCTACATTAAAAGGGCATCTGATTTTCTGATAATCTGAATTTAATGACCAGTGCTCAGAGATAAATTTTGAGCTGAGAGCTGTTAACATTGGACAGCAAAAATGTTTAAACCATTTTTGTTTAAGCTCTATTCTTGCTATAAACAGGTTTCTAACAGGAAACACGAATAGAAATTTTTGACAAGT
This sequence comes from Phodopus roborovskii, assembly GCF_943737965.1. Classification (NCBI taxonomy): domain Eukaryota; kingdom Metazoa; phylum Chordata; class Mammalia; order Rodentia; family Cricetidae; genus Phodopus; species Phodopus roborovskii. The sequence continues at coordinate 99,991 of NW_026125621.1, forward strand.
GCATGTATTTTTCTGGAGAGAAATAAATGGCACTTTTAAACAGTCAACCTGGTTTCGTCAAAATTACTAATCTTGAATTTATGTTTGTAGATACGAGAGACCACAGCCAACAGTTTACATCTTCCTCTGACCTATTTACTACTTTTCTTTGAACCTCTGTATCTTTTAACATTACCTGTAGTCTCTTTTTCTGATTTCCTCAGACATCCCTAGTGTAGATAAATCTCTCCTTTTCTGTTTTTCTTTTTCCTTTTTCATATCACTGAGTCTTACTCAGAGGTGCATGCCTGAAATGAAATCTTATTTATTTATTTAATTCCTGACTCTACCTGAACTTCTCTGCACACTCTGCTCTCTTAACTGTTGCCTCCTTTTACAGATTATGTGGGGTACACCAGCTCTCCTTTTATGTTATCTTTCATTATTATAATTTTATTTTTATCTCCTTTCTACTCTTCTGCATCTTGCCAATCCTTTTTCCTGTTCTACCTTTTATTGCCTAGAGAAGTGGTATCATACTTGTAACACCTGAAGTTCCTTCTGATGTTCTCTGTGCTACTTTGATGAATTGTGTTGACCTATAAATCTCCAGGCCCATTTGAATTGTCTACTACACCACTGTTAGCTTATTTTGTTTTCTTTGCTTCAGATTGATTGTACCAAGTCTGCACATAGCCATCACATCTATTTACCATATATTTTGTTAGTTGTATTTTCTTAGTTTACATAAAAACGTTTACCATATTTTTTCTCCCAAACCACCTTATCCTCCACCTCACCCTCTCAACCCCCCCACCTTCATGCTTCTTTGTGGTCCCTCCAGTCACAGTCACTGCTACCTGAGGAGAGGAGGGAAGGGCCAGGGGCAGCTTCAGTCATACACCCCCCAAAGATCAGAATTCCTCTTCTTTCTGAATGCCCACCAACTGGTCCAATGCACCTAGGCCATCAGCAACACAGCATGGCTCCTGGATGATCATGGCTTAGAACTTCTGTACCATGAGGGGCTGGGTGCTGTTTACCCTTATTTTCCCGCTTTACCACTAGCCTGGAAGTTCCTGGCCTGAGAATTTTGGTTTTTTTTTTTTTTTTTTTTTTGTTTTGTTTTTTTGTTTTTTTGTTTTTTTGTTTTTTTTTATTTTTTTTTACATGTCGATGCCAGTTCCCTCTCCACACCTCCCTCCATCCCTCCCACTTACACTCTCTGCCCCCTCACATGCACTCTGACCACCCTGCCCTCCCATCCCACCACCCCAATTCCACATGTACAGCCATGCCATCCAGGTGGGGTCATGTAGGTCTGTCATGTCATTTGAAGTAGGGACTAGCACTTCTCTCCTGTATCTAGGTTAAGGCAGTATCCCTCCATGGTGAATGTGTCTGCAAGGTTCTTTTGTGCACCAGTAATACATGCTGTTTCCACTGTCTGAGGTCCTTAGTACTGCTCAGTCCTTCTGGCTGAGACCCATATTCAGGGAAGCCTGAGTCAGTCCCATGCTGGATTGCCAGCTATCAGCTTGGGGCCCGTTAGCTCCTCCTTCTTCAGGTCAGCTGTCTCTATGTTTCTGCCACTTGGTCTTGTCTGCTCCATCTGCGTCTGTGTTCTAGTTCGAATCAGTGTTTAGGTATGGGTGTTGCTTTCTCTTTCCAACGGGTACTAGATGAGGGCTCCATGATGATGGATAAGTTAGTTGTTGATCTCACTATCCAGAAAGTGCATTTACTGTAGCCTTTATACGTTTGTTCGAATTGTTAGTTGGCAACAGACTTGTAGGTCTCTAGACCTTCCTTTGGGTAGTTTTCTCTTTGAAACAATAATGTCTCACTCTTTTTGTTCTCTCTCACTCTCTCTGTCTCTCTTTCTCACTCACACTGAGTCTCTCTCTTCTGTCTTCTATTCTTACCCTGAGTCAATCTTTTTAGTCACACATTCTTTCCTCTCATCCCCTACGCTTTTTCCTAGTTCTCAACCTATTCAACCCCCACCTGCCATGTGTTCTGGGGGACTTGTCCCTTACACCTTCTGTGAGGAACTTTATATGAATCTCTCAGAATATACTTTGTATCCTAGTTCCTCTGGTGTTGTGAATTATAAGCTGGAGATCCTTTGATCTAGGTGTAAAATTCAATTATGAGTTAGTGCATAGTATGTTCCTCCTTTTGTGACTGGGTTACCGCGTTCAGGATGGTTTCTTCAAGTGCCAACCACTTGCCTGCGAATTTCAAGATTCCATTATTTTATTCTGCAGTGTAGTATTCCATTGTATAGATGTGCCATATCTTCTTTATCCATTCTTCAATTGAACGGCATCTGGTTGCTTCCATGTTCTTGCTATTACAAAGAATGCTACTATGAACATAGTTGAGCACATGTCTTTGTTGCATGGATGTGAGTCATTTGGGTATATGCCTAAGAGGGGGTTTGCTGGGTCTTGTGGTAACCTAATTCCCATTTTCCTGATGAACCAACATACTGATCTCCAAAATGGCTTTATGTGTTTGCACGCCCACCAGCAGTGGAGGAGTGTTCCCCATTCTCCACATACTTAACAGCAGGAGTTGTCATTGGTGTTTCTAATTTTAGCCCTTCTGGCTGGAATAAGATGGTATATCAAAGTTGTTTTGATTTGCCTTTCCCTGATAGCTAAGGATGTTGAACACTTTCTTAAGTGTCTGTCAGATTTTTTGATTTCTTCTATTGAGAATTATTTTTCAGTTCTGTGCCCCATTTTTTAATGGGGTTATTTGGTGTTTTGTTGACTAGTTTTCTTGAGTTCTTTGTATATTTTGGAGATCTGCCCTTTGTGTGATGTAGTATTGGTTAAAATCTTTTCCCAGTCTGTGGGATGCCTTTTGGTCTTGTCCACTGTGTCCTTTGCATTACAGAAGCTTCTAGTGTGAAGAGGTCCCATTCGTTAATTGTTGATCTCAGTGTCTATGCTCCTTGAATTATGTTCAGGAAGCGGTCTCCTATATCAATTTGTTCAAGGGTACCTCCTATTTTCTTTTCTAAGACATTCAGTTTGGGTGGATTGATGTTGAGGTCTTTGATCTATTTGGATTTGAGTTTTGTGCTTGGGGATAGACATGGGTTTATATGCGGTCCTTTACACACCCTCATCCAATTGAGCCAGCACCATTTGTTGAAGATGCTTTCCTTGCCCCATTGTATTCTTTTAGCCATTTTGTTTAATGTCAGGTGTTTATAGTTGTGTGGGTTTGTATCAAGATTTTCAGTTCGATTCCATTGGTCTACCTTTCTTTTTTTGTGCCAATTCCAGGCTGTTTTCAGGCATATAGCTCTGTACTAGAGCTTAATGTCACTGATGGTGATGTCTCCTGAAGTTCTTTTATTTTAAAGGGCTGTTTTGGCTATATCAGGCCTTTTGTTTTTCCATATAATGTTGATTATTATCCTTTCAAGGTCCGTGAAGAATTGTGGTGGGATTTCAATAGGGATTGCATTGAATCTCTAGATTTTTTTTTTTTGGCAAGATTGTCATTTTTATTATTTTTATCCTTCCTATCCAATAACCTGGGAAATCTTTCCATTTTCTGGTATATTCTTTAATTTATTTGTTTAAAGCCACAAACTTCTTATTATATAGGTCTTTCACTTGTTTGGTAAGCATTACCTCAACATACTTTATGTTGGTTGTGGCTATTGTAAAGGCTGATATTTCTCTGGTTTCTTTCTCTGTCTCTTTGTTTTCTGAATAATGTAGGGCTACTGAATTTTTTGAGATTATCTTGTATCCTGCTGAATTGCTGCAGATGTTTATCATCTGCTCTCTTTCTGCAGTCACTCCTTTCTCCTGAAAACAAGGTTGCTAGCCAGCTTTCACAGGGTACTACACAATCACATGATGTGATTATTCCATGTCGTAACTACTTGCGAGAGATTTCAGCACAGAAAAAGAGATGTATGTTCTGTAGTTTCCCACTGAGATAAGATGAAATGAAACCACTTATTTCATGGTTGTCACTGGGGCTGCAGACAAGTTAAAAAGAAAAAAAAAAAAAAAAAAGAAAAGAAAACAGGAACCAGATCACAAACAAAAAATTAATTCTTTCTCCAATCTCAAGCCTGGATGATTGCTCCACTGATTTAGAAACCTGAACACAGTCCTGTTCAAGAAGACATCATTGAATAATGCAGTTATTTTCTCAACTGTACCCTGAGGAAGCTGTGTTGGTCATCACAATGCTTGTAAAAGTAATCTTCCCAGACCAATTCTCTCAAATTACCATGACGACAACTGTTTTTATTATTATTCTTTTGTCAAGAGTTTCAGGAATAAAACTACCAAATGCATTAGAGCTATCACCCAAGCATCTAACAGGAGAAAGATATATCATCTTCTTTGTGATATAGCTCCTTCCCTTCTTTCATGGTTTTCTGAAGTGTCTGTGACTACTAGGTAAAATGTATACCCAGTTCCTCTGACCTTAGCAAGAAACGACAGAAAAAACTTCTTCTGTGCCATATTCCATAAAATCTCTCAAGTTTTTAATAACATGGGCACCCTTCCCTCTATTGAATAATTTAATCATTCCAGTATGCATTGTGTAATTGTATCTGCAACATCTGCACATTGTGTGGAAGAGGAGAGGATGATCTCACACACTGTTAGAAGACAATGGGATTGTCTGTTTTAGACAGGAGTAAGTGACACTGAGATTTGTATCTCTGTAGGTGACTACAAGGTCTGGGTCTTGAGTAGAAGCCAGAGCCAAGGAACCCTTGAGGAAGTGCTCTTGTTGTTCAAGCTTAACCATCCAGTCAGCAAAACCAGGCCAATCTGCCAGTCACAGCCCTTGCAGGATACTTCCTGTAAACACACTGTAGGCTTTTACTCTTGCTTCAGGCTTTGTTTTAAGCAGAACAAGTGCCAGTGTATTGATTTCTGTTCTGGGAGTGCTATTGTAGAAAATTGTGAGTGGACCATGAATGATCACAGAAGCCACAACATGGTGAGTGAGGGGATGCTATCCTCAGATGGGGAGGATGGGATATGGAGACCTGGGAATTGGTGTGGCAGGCCCTCTAGGTTGCTTGGTGGGAAATTTTGGCCACATTCAGTGTTCTGAAACGTACTATATAGTCCTAGCAACTCGCTATACCCGGGTGTTGGAGTATCAATATTTCACACAGTGGAAAGCATTTCATTTCCATCAGAGAGCTTTGTGTAGAAAGACATTGATAGTCAGCATCAGAGTTCTTTTGGTACATAGGAAGGCAAATAGCCAAACTTAGAGAGGCCTAATTTCTCCAGTGTCTTCTACAAATTCTGCAGTAAACATTTAATGTGTAGGTACAAGATTCATGTTTAGTTATTTGTGTGTATCCTGTAAAAGGCATTTTCTTTATTTCAGTACATACTTATATTTATTTATTTTTGATTTTTTGATATAGCTTTTTTCTTTGATTTTTACATATTTATTATTTTTTTTTCTTATTTTACATATTGATCACAGTTACCAGTCCCTCCCTCCCATGCCTCCCAATTTGGCTCCAGTCCCATGTCCCATTCCTGTTCCCACTCCACAGGTAGGGTGTTGCCTTCCAGGAGGAGTCAAAAATATGTCAAGTCATTTGCAGTAGGGACTATGCCCTACCTCTTGCCTCTAGGCTAAGTGAGTGTCTCTCCCAAAGTCCTTTCATACTTCAGGGATACATCCTGTTTCCAGGGAGACAACTTCTTTCAAGGTATATCATTGGTGCATGACAAAGTTGCTCTGTAGATCAGGCTAGTCCCAAACTCATAGAGATATACATTCCTCTGTCTCCTGACAGGGATATTATAGGCATGGGACACTGAACATGTCCATACATGGCATTCTTGTGTTGGATTGCACTCCACTACTAAACTGTGATGTGGAAGAGTACAATCATACATATAAAAGACTTACCTATTCATACAGAGAGTGAGACCCAAAAATATGATTTAGCTGAGGGAGTGCTGCCTATAAAATAGCCCAAAGATGAGTAGTGTACTAATAAGGCATGTTCGGATTAGGATGCTAAAATATACATTTGATCTCTAGGATTGTCCAGGACATTTTACTCAAAACTATGACAAAGGAGAAACCCCTCATTCACAAAGAGCCCACGGCCCATCTCTTTTTGACGAAACAACACTTTTAGAAGCTACTCAGGGGACATTGCTTGGTCACAATGAACATTAGGGCCTGTTGTGCCTGAAAGTGCCAGTTTTCTAGAGAAATTCACAGATGGGCAAGATAAACTCAAGTGACAACTGTTTGAAAGGGAAAACCCTGTTGTTTTGAGGGTTTGGCTGAGCAAGCAATACTTTCAGTTTAGGTCCTCAATCATGGAGATGGATCAATGATCCTTCTCAAAACTAGAAACTTGATTGGCAGAAACAGTAACAACCAGGGGGATTTGCCTTAGGTCTTTTCCATCATGCCCTGAGATATACAGAATAAAATAGAGCTCCTGCTATAAAACAAGGAAGATGCTTATGAGGGAATGCAATAGTGTGTGGCCAGGGCCTTTGTGTAGGTGTCATTTCAGATCCTGAGAACACAGCTCTTACTCCTGCTGCCTTTCTAGTGTTCTCCCATTTCCTTCCATTTCCTCCTGGAAGTAGTAAAGAGGTGGCAATTCTTCATAAGAAGTTTACATAGAATAAGACTTAAGTTAAGCAAGACCTCTCTTCCCCAGGTTTTATCTTCTCTTTGTTCTGCCTTTCCTATCTTCCTCATCTTCTGGCACATCTGTGTCCGAAACTGTCATTCAAGTGTGACCTGCTGTTGCATGTCACTGGTGTACTATGAAATCATTATGGTACTATCTCTTCTGTTGAAGTCTTTCATGGCCTTACTGGCCCAACTTGCAGTTTCATGACCCTATTTAAATTCTTCAAATTGTCAGCTGGCATCTGACCCTGAAAGAAGTGGCAGCAATTACGGAATGCAAAATATGTTTTAGGGGCCAGACAGTGATGATGAATGCCTTTAATCCCAGCCCTCAGAGGGCACATGCAGGCAGATTTCTGTGTGTTTGAGACTAGTGTGCTCTATAGAGCTAGACCCACTACAACAAAGGCTATAGAACAGGTAAACTGAGAAACCCTGTCTCAAAAAATTATATGTTGTAGGCTTTCTCCTCTTTGAACATTAGTGAGAGATGGTTGTATGCAATCATTAAAGAGATTTTTTTTCTCGTCTTTGTTTTTTTTAACCTATTTAGTCTATGGAGATATTTCTCACTGGAAAGGCAAGGTCTAAAACTGCTTTACTCCCAGCATTTTAGAATTAATTTTCTGAGACATGCTTTCTCATTGACAATGGGTCAAAAAACAGAAAGTTTGCTTATGGAATTTATCAGTATTGTATTCCACATTCAGATTTGTCTTTATGTGTCACACACAGTTTATAAACCAGTGGAAATAGGTCATTAGAATCATCTTTCAGCAATACATGATCACAGCTCTTTTAACTTTCCACACTCACTAGCTACCATAACATGTTTCAGGAAAGTTGAGATCCTGAGAAAAAAGGGATTTCTTATCTGGTCTTTCCTCAAGTGTGCATGGTGTTTAGTGGGTGGACAGGGCAGTTTCCACATGCTGGGGCATTATACATGTGGTCAGAAGCAGAAATTAAATCATTCTTCTGTATTAATTTTTGTGTGGGCATAGTGGGGCTGGTTTTGCCTTAAACCACAAGGAGCCATTAGAGTTTGCAGAAGCATAGAAAGATATTACCCACATTTTAGAGAGCGCTCTCAACCATGAGGCATCTCTGTTGGGAAAAATGTCAGTACCTGGAGGGTCAGAAGCAAAAGAGAGTGACTATTCTTCTGAATCAATTTTGAGGGAGTTGTGAATTCTTTTTATTTAAGATCTAAACAACTAGCATGATTGGTAGCTGGGTAACAATGGTCAAGATCTCGGTTTCCCTGGCTGAGATTCCTCTGGTGTTTTGATAAAAAGTTGATTATATTTTCCAGCTTTTGTTCTTGTCTTTGCCTCTGTATCTCCCCTTTATCCTTTCCCAAATATTGTATACCTTCTTGATCACCATACATTTGTTGTAAATATAAAGGTCATAGTATGTCAAAGTATGACCTGAATGTTTCCGGGATTTTTTCCATATCCATTTTTATGTCCCCCTTTTCATTTCTGATTTTGTGAATTTGCATGTTCTCTATCTGATTTTTCATTAGATTGGATAAAGTTTTGTCTGTCTTGTTGATTTTCTTGAAAAATCAATCCTTTGTTATATTGATTTTTTGCATTATTTCCCTGGTTTCTGTTTTATTGATTTCAGCCCTCAAATTTATTATGTTCTGGTGTCTACTCCTCCAGGGTGAGTTTGCTTCTCTCTGTTCTAAGGCTTTCAGTTGTGCTGTTAATTCTCTATTGTGACTATCCTCTGTTTATGTTCATATGGGCACATAGTGCAATGAACTTCTCTTGTACCACTGATTTCAAGGTGTCCCATTAGTTTGGGTATGTTGTGTCCTCATTCTTGTTGAATTTTAGGATGTCCTTAATTTCTTTATTTCTTCTTTGATGCAGGTTTGGTGCAATTGAACATTGTTCAGTTTCCATGAGTTTGTAGGGTTTCTGCAATTAGTGTTCTTGTTGTAATCCAATTTCTAAAGCATGCTGGTCATATAAGATACAGGTGACTATTCCAATTCTCTTGTATCTGTTGAGGTTTGTTATTGGCATCCAGTATTTGGTCGATTTTAGAGAAGGTTTCATGTGGAACAGAGAACAAGGTTATTCTTTTCTGTTTGGATGGGACATTCTATAGATGTCTGTTAAACCCAACTGAGATGAAACTTGTGTTAATTCTTTTGTTACTTTGTTAAGTTTGTGACTGCTTGTCCTGTCTAGTGGTGACAGTGGTGTGTTGAAGTCTCCCAATATAAGTGAGTGAGGTTTTATGTGAGGTTTGAATTTTAGTAGCGTTTCTTTTATGAATGTGGTTGCCTTTGAATTTGGATCATAGTTGTTCATAATTGAGACTTTGTGTTGATAGATTTCTCTTGTGATGGACATGGAATGACTGTTTTAATCTATTTTGATTAATTTTAGTTGGACGTTTAATTTGTTAGAATTTAGGATAGCCACACCTGCTTGCTTCTTGGGTCCATTTGATTGGAAGATCTTTTCTTAGCCTGAGTTAATGTCTATCTTTGAAGCTTAGATGTATTTCTTGTATGCAGCAGTGAGATGGATTCTGTCTTTGTATCCAGTCTGTTAGCCTGTGTCTGTTTACAAGAAAGTTAAGGCCACTAATGTTGAGGGAGTGTAAGGACCATGGATTGTCAATGCTTGTTTGTTTTAGATTTGTTGTTGGCAGTGGTATTGTGAATTTATTAGTCCTGCTTTACCCTTGATTTGTGGTGAAGTGGATTATCTTTTGCCTCCATATTTGTGAGCATAAATAACTTCCTTGGGTTGGAGTTTTCCTTCCAAATCTTTTTGTATGGCTGGATTTGTAGATACATATTGTGAAAATCTGGCTTTGTCGTTAAATATCTTGTTTTCTTCATCTATATTGATTGAGAGGTTTGCTGGGTATAGTAGCCTGGGCTGGATTCCGTGGACTCTTTATACATGTAGAACATCTGTCAAGGACCTTGTCACCTTGAGTCTTTCCATGGAGTAGTCAGGTGGTAGGCCAAAAGTGGACCCCACAAAGTTGACTTATGATCTCCACACAAATATCATGGAGTTTGTAGGACTGTAATCAGAAACTGCAGCACAGTCCCATGTCCCTTTCCCAGTCCGTGAATGTGGACAAGTGGAAGACTAGTGATCATTGATGAAAGGAAGACAGAGACATAATATAATGGTAGGCAGGCAGATTCAGTCAATACTGAAAGATCCATTTTATTCATACACCATCTTAATTGTGAGATGTGCATGTTCCACCATGGCCTGACCCTGAGGATTATAAGGGATATCCATGTTACGTGAGACAATTTTTTTTTTTTTTGCAAAAAGCGTTAAAACCCTGACTAGTATAAGCAGGGCCATTATCAGGTTTTAATTGTCTGGGCATTCCCATATAAGCATAGGCTTGTAAACAATGGCTCTTAACATCCTTAAGCCTTTCTCCAGTATGAACATAGGCAAATATGAGATGAGAATGGGTATCCACAGATACATGAACAAATTGTAGTCGACCAAAGGAAGGAACATCTGATGCCACAGCAGGCGTTAAGGTGCGCGAAGAAGCGGGATCAGAATCTCCTTGTAAAATATCAAATAATGGTCTAAGCTGCCCAGTGGTTAGGGCCAAACTAGATCGAAACCAATTTATGTCTCCCAATAATTTTTGAAAATCATTAAGGGTGGTCAGATTATCCAGCCTTAAAGTAATATTTTGAGGACATATACCAGAAAATAACAAATGATGACCCAGGTATTGATAGGGAAATTCTTGTTGCACCTTTTCTGGGGCTAATCTTAAGCCAGCTAGTTGAAGATTATGTTGCAATTACCCAAAAGCCTCATTCACTTCCTTAGAATCCGGGCCGGCTAAAAGAATATCATCCATATAATGTATAATATATAGGGATTGAAATTTCTCTCTAACAGGTGCAATGGCCAATGGTACATAAATTTGACAAATAGTGGGACTAGTGGCCATTCCTTGAGGCAAGACAACTCATTGATATCTTTTATAGGGCTCTTTAAAGTTAATAGAAGGAATGCTAAATGCAAATCCTCACTATCCTGTGGATGCAAAGGAATGCTAAAAAAAAAAAAAAAACAATCTTTTAGGTCGATAACTAATAAATGATAGACTTGAGGAATACCCACAGGGGAAGGCAAGCCAGGTTTTGTTGCTCCCATAATTTACATACAATCATTAACAGCTCCAATATCTTGTAGGAGTCTCCATTTTCCAGAATTTTTCTTTATAACAAAGATTGGGGTATTCCATGGGGAAGTGGAAGGAACAATATGTCCTGCCTCTAATTGTTCCTTTACAAGTTGATGTGCAGCCTGTAACTTCTCAATAGATAAGCGCCATTGCTCCACCCACAGTGATTTATCAGTTTTCAAGATAATAGAAATGGGACCAGGCTGCATAGCAATAGACCCTAGGGAAAATTTCCCAGCCCAGAGCGATCTCCGGCTCTTTTGATAATTAAATTTTTGGATGCAACAGACTGAGGGTCACCTTGTAGGAATTTACCCAGTCTTTTTCTTTGTATATAACCTTGGTCAGCCAGCATATTTTTAACAGGCTCAGTAGTAAGGACTGCTCCTGTGGCCTGAAGCACATCTCTCCCCCAAAGATTAACAGGTATATGACTTAACACGAAAGGCTGAAAAATTCCTGTAGACAGGATGTGGAGAAGGGGGAACACTCCTCCACTGCTGGTGGGAGTGCAAACTCTTACAGCCATTTTGGAGATCAGTATGGTGGTTCCTCAGGAAAATGGGAATTAGTTTACCACAGGATCCGGCCATCCACCTCTTAGGCATATACCCAAATGATCCACATCCATGTCACAAACACATCTGTTCAACTATGTTCTTAGCAGCACTATTTGTAATAGCAAGAATGCGGAAACAACCCAGAAGCCCCTCAATTGAAGAATGGCACATCTACACAATGGAATACTACTCTGCAGAAAAAAGTAATGGTATCTTGAAATTCGCAGGCAAGTGAATGACACTTGAAGAAACCATCAAGAATGAGGAAACCCAGACACAAAAAGAGGAAAATAGTATGTACTCACTCATATATGGATTTTAGACCTAGAGCAAAGGATCACAAGCCCTTATTTCACACCACCAGAGGAACTAAGATACATGGTGTATTCTCAAAGATCCATATAAAGTCTCTCACAGAAGCCTAAAGGGACAAGTCCCCCAGAACACAGGGGAAGTGGGGGGGGGTCAGCGAATGGAGAGAAAAGTGGGAGAATGTGAATGGGAGGAGAGGAAAATATGTGCGACTAGGAAGATATAGCCCTGTTAGGAATAGAAGACAGGAGAGAGGGAGAGAGAGAGAGAGAGAGAGAGAGAGAGAGAGAGAGAGAGAGAGAGAGGACATATAATAGGAAGCCAGTATTGGTTTGAGGATAAAATTGCACACAAAGAAAGGCCTAGAGAACTACAAGACTGCCACCCACTAACAGTTTGAAGTTCCTTTGAATGGCTACCATAAATGCCCTTCCTGGATATAGAGATCAACAACTAACTTATACATGGAGCCCTCATCTAATTCCTGTTGGAAACAGGAGCAAACACCCATACATAAACACTGAGTCAAACTAGAACCCAGACGCAGATGGAGAGGACAAGACCAGACACAAACACGTAGAGACAGCTTACCTGAACAGGGAGGAGGTCATGGGCCACCAGACTGACAGCTGGGAAGCCAGCATGGGACTGACTCAAGCCCTCCTGAATATGGATCTCAGCCAGAAGGACTGAGCAGTCTAAAGGACCTCAGACAGTGGAGCCAGGGTGTATCCCTGGTGCACAAAAGGACCTTGAGAGCACATCCCCCATTGAGGAATAACTGCCTTAACCTTGAGACAGGAGAGAAGCCCTAGTCCCTACTTCACATGACCTGTCAGATCTACATGACCCCAACTGGATGGCATTCCCCTACATCTGGAATTGGGGTGGGGGGGATGGGAGGGTATGGTGGTTAGAGTACATGTGAGAGGGCAGAGAAGGTTAAATTGAGGGAAGGAGGGAGAGAGGAAGGGACACAGGGAGGGAAGGAGAGGAAACTATGATCGACACGTAAAATAATAAATTAAATAAAAAATGATCACTATTACAAATATGTCCAACAATTTCTCTTAAATTATCTAGTACAAAGCACTTATTCAATTTTAGTAGGAATTTTTGGGGTTAATGGATTGTCTTAACTATAGTGTAATCAATTTTTTAATTGAAACTTTAAAGGAATTTCAAATTTAAAACAGCATTGTGCAGTGAGTTGACTTGTCTCAAACCCTATTAAAAAGGCATTTCAAATTAAATAAGGAAGTCTCTTGCACTCTAAACAAGTCTTTTCTAATGCCTCACACTTTGCATTTATAGAGAACAGACTGTACTTTGCTTATCATGAATTAACATTTACTTTTAGTTAGCCAGCAGGTGGAGCCATAACACGCCTAAAACAGAAATCATACTGCAAATGTCTTTCCTCACACACCAAGTTTGTTTTAGTTTCTTCACTAAACTCTATAAATAAAGGAAATAACACCTTCAAAAATAAAAAAAAGAAAAAGAAATTTACTGAAATCAAAGCAAAAATATCTGTTATATGTGTGTGTCTGTAATGTAACTGCAGGTTTTCAGACAATGGCATTTGTCTGTAGACTGGATGTCAACTTTGTGCGATCTATTTTGGTCTGCAACTAGTGAAACACGGGAATCATGAAATTCTAATTTTCTCAGGAAACTCATTGTGGAAAAAGTCTCATGTCTTCCAAATGAGAACATCTGTAATAAAGAAACTTTGACTTCTTATCTGACCACATTATAGGAAAAACAGGAACTGAGAATGTGGGAGGGTTTTAAATATGGGGAATATTCACGATATGGCTTACTTAGATTATTTAGTTTTGCATACATTTGTCTTCTTTCAAAGTGTGTTTGGACCCTTTGGATCCATTATTAAACATATATTTTCTTTATTTTTCCAAATTAGTCAAACAAAATAAATATGATTTAAAATGATATTATTTTGTCATTTTCCTTTCTGTATTAATTATTCTCTTCTTTTTAAGAATAGTGTTACTGTGACTCCCTACATGGCCCAGAACACAAATATATAGATGGAAGTTTTCCTAGGATATCAGAGAGATCTTCCGATAAAGACTACTGAGTGCATGTCACAACATAAGTTGATTTAATTAATTGGCTTACTGAGGATGAGTGACTGACCCTCACCAGTTAGGGTAACCAAGACACAGGCTCTCGTGGTCACTCCAGGAACAGAAAAAATTTCTTATCAAATGCATCATTTTTGCCTCAAAGTTCATTGATTTCCAAATATGAGAAATATTATCTTCCTCACCATTGAGTCTGTTTTAACTCATCAAAGATCCTGGGAAAAATACTGCCTCATCCTGCAAATATTGAAACCAAGGCTGACAGAAATAAATGGATTTTGAGTATTGTTAACTGTAATTCCTCATCCCATCATTCTAATGTCTCACTATGGGAAGCTGAAGCCACCTTAACCAGGCATGGTGGCAGAGGCTTGTAATCATGATTCTTAGAAAGTTGAGGTGGGTGTTTCAGGATTTTGAAGTCATCCAAGATAAAAATGGTTCATGGGGTATAGTGGGAGGACCAAAGTCAAAGATTGACTATGCTTAGTTCAGGACAGTGTCCATAATCTTCCCCAAAGATCTAGGATTTCAGGGCCTTGTCATCAGCAATTGTTAGCTAAGCTATTTACCACACTTCTACTTATTTTTGTTAATGTTTCCTGAATAAGGTAGCCCAGATCATTTTGTGTCCAGATGCCTAGTGCTCACAGAGAGGAATTATCCTGAATTTGGAAGAATTAGCCACAGGTAAGGATGAGCACCCTAATTGCAAATGCAAACCACATGTTCAGTCCTCAAACCATATATACATAACCAAGAGAAGTGAACTCTATTGATTTTATTTGTATGTTTGTGCAAACATATTCACAAGTGCTTAACAAGAAAGGAATTTAAAGGGAAGAACATGTGAAGGGATAGAGAAAAGGCAGGAAGGAGTATATTTGTGACATACGTTTTAAATAAAAGTTATGAGAATATATTTTAAATAATGAAGATGACTATAAATATAGCTTAGCACACAAGAGCACTAGGTGTTATTACAAATGACCATAGCAGAAACCATAGCAGCTAACCATCTTCTGTAACTTGACTTCCAAGGGAGATGGTACCCTATACCAGCATTTGCGTGTACTGTGCCCAGGTGGCTGGAGGAAAACAGCCATATACATTAAATAAACCAAAGTAAAAATGGACTTGTCTACAGTGGTTTCACAGCCCTTTCATAGACATCAGGAAGACCTAGTTAAGATGATCTTCTGGTCCTGCATGGAAGCAACCATGATGTTCCTGTGAGGTATCATGCTCAGAGATTAATATCAGCCATATTCTGAGGTTAAAGTTGCTCAAAAGGACTGCTTGTCTAAGAACAGCATTCAGGGACAGATACGTGAATTTTCCTTGATGTTTTCTGTATTTGTGTCTTCTGCCCTTTGTATGTGTGAGATTCATAGACTCTGATATTAAAATATATTGAGACAACTTTATACTGCAGGTTGTAACTTCTGATCTAAAACATAGATTTTCCTCTTTAAGTCTTCATCTGTCTCAGTGGCTGCACTTGCATTCTGTTGTCCCTATTTAAATTGTTTGATGTAGGTGCTGGGGCCTGTAAGAGACTTAAGGGTGATATCATACATAGGTTGGAAAATCTCTTCTAGATTGACTTTTTCTTGTACATATTTACAATTTGGTCTTTAGGGCATGTTCCCCACCCTGCTCCCAAATAAATCACACACAGGGGCTTATTTTTATTTGTGAATACCCACCCTTCCTTAACTTGGCTTGTTTCCTGCTAGCTTTTCTTATCTTTAAATGATCCTGTCTATCTTTAGCCTCTGGGATTTTTCCATTCCTTAATTCTGTGCATCTTACATTCACTATTGCTCTATTTTAGAATATCTGGATGTGCCCTGATTTTCTTGCTGTTTCATCTCCCCTGCTGGATTTCTCATATTTATTCTCTCTGCCTTCCAACCTTGCCTATCATTTCTTCTGCCTTGATATTGGTCAGTCAGCATTTTATTAGACCTTCCGGTGCTCCAGACATGCAAATTATCACAGCTTAATAGAGCTAAACAAACTCCACAGTAAAGAATTCAAGGCATGTTTCCCATCATCATTTAATATATGTTCCATGGCATAAATGAACTAATATATCTTAAAATAAATTTCCACAATATCACCTCTTAGTGATCAGCCAGAGTTTGATGCACACAGTCCTTAAAGGTACTTGGTTTATTGATCATTTAAATATGTGGAGTGAATTCTTCCTGGGAAGACATATTAAGGCTATAGCAGTTGTATCTCTACAATTACAGGACATGGTTCTGAGACTGCACTGTTTTGTTGACTCAGGTGTCTTTGGTTCCTAGCTGTATGTTTCCCAGGGCAATGAAATTACTTACCTCTTAATTGCAAATTAAACCCATACATTAATGGGCTGTACCACCTCTGCATTTTCAAATT
Organism: Phodopus roborovskii; assembly: GCF_943737965.1. NCBI lineage: Eukaryota > Metazoa > Chordata > Mammalia > Rodentia > Cricetidae > Phodopus > Phodopus roborovskii. The sequence continues at coordinate 116,258 of NW_026125621.1, forward strand.
ACAATTTTGAGTCCTGTCGTCAACTATCCATTGCAGTTACCACATAAGGAATTCTGGTGGAGAATGTCTCCTGCATTCAAATCCAAATAGGGAGACTACTTTCTTGTGTACACAACATACACAACAGGGGGAAATGGTAGGCAATCAGCAACTGGATTTACCATGATGGAAAAGGTCCAGAATGTGGCAGGGTTAGTAACTTCATGATAGCCCAAAATTGGGATTGTGGTTGTCAGTCGTGAAGGCCCTGTGGATTTTGTTCACATTGTTCTTGAGTTACGTTGTATTCCTCTTGTGCATTATTGTCTGATTAGCCTCCTTCAACATTTGTATACATCCTTTAAAAACCAAAACCATTGGTTCACGTTAGCAAGGGACTTGCTGTTGAATGTGGCACAATTCTGCAACCAATCTGGGATATATCTGGGATAAATCTCTTCTTCACATGGAAGACGGGTTTTGAAACATGCTATCTTGTACTTTCTGCTCACCATGTCCTGTCCCTCATGTCTCAGGAAGATCTATTAACTGAAGGAAGGATTATTCTAGGAGCCAGGGTTCTGCCTTGATTCCACTGGTGAAGAATTCTAAAGTTGTGTTGTGCACTTTTCTTTGGGCTCTGATGTGGGTTGAGTGTTTGAAATCCCCACAGCCTCCTATGGTAATATATTATCGGCTGTTCCTAGAAGGGAAAAAGTGGTTTGGGAAGGTGTGTGAGATTCCCATGGTCCCAGATTGAGAGTCGCAGCAGCTGATGCTGAGACCAGGGAGCTGTTCCTCCCCCAACTGGGTGGGAACCAGCAGCCAGAAACTGGTTGAGCATGCTTCTTGCCTGGCGCTATGTGTCCTATATCTGCTTGTCCTTTTTATTCCTTGAAATTCCATTGGACATGGCAGCAGCCTTTGATCTCATCACATTGTGAAATTTGCCGGTTCTTAATGTCATAGCAGAGCATCTGGAGCCAGGTTGTGCTGAGAATATGCCTGATATTGACATTCCTTTGAATTGCTGATACCTGTTGTTCTTGGGTTGTCATCATGGAAGACATATGTGCCAAATTCAAAGAGCCCTCATCTATCTAGTATGTTCCAGAAGTTCTGCACTTTTAATATTGAACATTTACATTCAGGATTTATCTGGAGTTAATTGTATCGAGCTTGTAACTGGTATCTCATGTGTACAGTAGTAATCCATTACTAAAGTGTTTGTAGAGAGTATAAATGGTGTCATAAAACCTTACCATATATTAGGAGACATTAAGTCACACAAAGCAGAATTTAGCTAATTTAGTTCTCCTTCCCGAATAGGCCAGATTTATTTGACCTATATGCTAACCACACCTGTTAGAAATTGATTAGGCAAGACGTGAATGTTTGTTCATCAGGATTAACAGCATTTAAGTTGCATGTCCATAATGAAAGAGAAAATCCTGATTTTAAAACCAGTGAAATGTAAACAGAACGTAAAAGAACAGTCCTCGAAATTGCTGTTCAAGGTTCATAATAGGGTTGAACCAAACAATAAATCCTGGTTTAAATTATAGTTTTACTTATTCTAGAAGAGCTTATCTCCAGCTTTTTGGAAAAATGGATTTGAGGAAAGATAATGTATGTTGATTGACGTCCCGTGAACTCTATCTGTAGCATAACACGACTTTGCCCTCATTATCTTCTTGACAAAACAACCACAATTCTTGGATTGCAAGTTCATAGTACCCCAGAGTTCTAAAATTACCAGTCTATGCCACTTCAGGCTATGTCCAAGCTCTAAAAAAAATAAATAAAATAAAAAATGACTTGCATGTGGAGCCTGGCTTCTCCCTTTAGACCATAATAGGAGTAATAGTGCACTGCATACACTTCAGGGAAAAACACTCTAGGCAATGGTGAGATTAAAACTTGTAATTTAAGGCAGTCAGATGCATGGGTCTCAATCAATACAAGGGCATGATGGTGCAGTTTAAGAGGATTTCGGTGTTATTTTTCCACATGTATTCATTACTTCCATGTGAATGAAAACACAGAATTGGTGTGTGTACAGTGTTTGGAGGGAAGCTTGAACTACTCAATGTTCAGTTTCCAATTAGAATGGTCTCATGTATAGATGTCTAGAATCAGAAAACACAGATATTTATGACTCATAACAGTAAAAAATATTGTTATGAGGTAGCAGTGAAAGCAATATAATAGTTGTGATGTCGCCAGAACCGGAAGAACTAACATATTACAATGACACATCATTAGGAAACTTGGGAACCAGAAGTTTAGATTAATGAGTCCTAGGGCCCAGGCTTGCCTCACACTATTTAAATAAGGAGTTGTTTGTAATTTTATATAGCTGCTTATTCCTGGGAAGGCAGTTTTGCATCCAGGCAGGACATTGCTTATTCTATGAAAAGAAGAAATACAACAGTGAATCTGTTTCTTCCAATTCCTGCAGCATTTATGGTGGACTTACCCATGAAGAGGGACCTGTGTATGAAGGGAATTCACTGACTAACTATAAATAGTGGTGGACACAGAAGAAAAAGTAAGGGGCAAGAAGGAGTTTTGATTCCCTGCTTTTATGGTATCTGACATTAGCACTGAGAACTGAGAAAATCACTGTTTTTCATGCCAGATATTTTACAGTTGACTAACTATCAAATTGTGTAAATGCACCTCATTTCTTTTACAATCAGTTCTCCAGTTCATGGAATTCTTGGCTCTTTCCAGTCATGGTTATAATGAATAGAGAATGGAACAACCTTTGGGTTTATGACTAAGGGTGGTATAGCTGGGCATTGACATAGATAGACTCTCAGTTTTCTGAAGAATGACAACACTTATGTTCATAAAGTCTGTATTAAATTGCACTTTTACAAGTGCATCCCTTCCCTTACCAGCATGAGCTGTTCTTTACATGTTTAACATTTGCCATTCTCAAAGTTCTAAGAAGTAATCAAAAAGTAGTTTTGATTTGGAGTTCTCTGGTGGCTAATGGTATCAAGCATTGCTTTAAGTGTTTCTCAGCTACTTGACATATATCTGCTGAGAAATCTTGGCTTATATTCATACCCCATTTTTTTATTTGGATTATTTAGATTTTCAAATGTAGGCAGATGTTTTGTTCTACCTGCAGCTCTCCAATAAACACACTGAGGCTTATATTAATTATAAATGCTCAACCAATAGCTCTGCCTTATTGCTAACTAGCTCTGACAACTTAAATTAACCCATTTCTATTAGTTGTTGTGCTGCCCAAGGTTCTTGACATTAGCCTATTCATCATCTTCTCTTCCTTCCTTTCTGTCTGGTTCATGACTTCACTGACTCCAACATTTTTCCCTGAATTATCCTAGTTTGATCCAGCCACCCAACTCTGCATGCCCTGCTGTAGTATTTTGAGCTTGATGTTAATGGCTGAGAGTAAAACAAATTCATATTATACAGAAGAGATTTTCTACAGCATACACCTAGATATTTTTTAGTTTTTAATATACTTTTAATTTAGCCTCTAGTGTATGTGGAGTTGTTAAATATCTAAAACCATTTCTTAAGCTGACCCTTTGCCTGATTGCCAGTGTCCTTGGACTTACACAATCATTGCAGTTTCATGGGGTCCCATTTATTAATTGATTTTCAATTCAGAATGTTGTCCCCTGTGCCAGTGTATTCAAAGCTTTTACACACTTGGTCTTGTTTCTGCTTCAGTGTGTCTGATTTCTTGGGGACTTTGACACACTGGGCTTGAGTGTTGTGCAGGGGATCTACATGAATCTATTTCAATTTTTCATGCAAAAAATTAGTTTCAGTGGTACCATTTGTTGAAGTTGCTGTGTTTTTTCCCCATTTTGTATTTGTGAATTTCCTTATCAGAAATCAAGTGTCCACTTGTGTTTTCTTTGATGTTGGGGCTTTTAATTCATTCCATTGATATACTTGTCTGTTTTCCTGCCAGTGCCATGCTATTCTTTTACTGTTGAGTTGTTTTACCTAACTTTTTTTTATTCATCTGAAGTTACAAACTGTACTTTCTCAGTCTTTGATGAAGTGTGTTGTAAATTTTATGGGTATTGTGGTGGATTTGCAAATTGTTGTTAGAGGGATGGCCTTTTGACTGGGTTAATGATATTGATCATGAGTACTGGAAATCTTTCCATCTGCTCATATGATCTTCAAACTCTTTCTTCCTATACTTAAAGATTTTTTAGCACACAATGTCTCACTTGTTTGTTAAGAATTACTTAAACATATGTTATATTACTTGAGTATGTTGTGATGAGTACTGATTTCTTTACTTCTTCCTCAGTTGTTTGCTGTTTTTATGTAGAAAGACTACTGCTTTTTTGTTTGTTTGTTTGGTTTCTTGTTACTCTACTACCCAGTCACTTTATTGAAAGTGTTTATCACCTGTTCTTCCCTTGCAGAGTTTTTAATATCGATGATGTGTACTTACAGGAAACAATAGTTCAATATCTTCTTTTCAAAATTATACTCCATTGATATCTTTCAGTTGATTTATTGATCTAACTAGTACTTCAAAGTTGAGTAGATATACAGTGACACCCTTGTCTTGTTTTCCAGGTTTTATCAGATGTAATTTGTGTTTCTCTCTGTTATATTTTATGTTGTCTATAGGCTTGCTGTAAATATTAACCATTATGTAAATATATGCATCTCTCTAATCTATATAAGATTTTTATGATGTTTTCTGGTCTACACACACACACACACACACACACACACACACACACACACACACACTTTGGGAATGTGAATATACCCAAAGCCTTGACTAATGCTTATTACACTGGGCAATTTCTGGAGAAATGGATAACCAGTCAGGAAAGGAAAAAAAAAATCCCAATATTATTGTGCATGTCAGACACAATGCAAACATTTTTTTCCCTAGTAAAAAATGCAAAATAATTTCTTAGGTTAAGGCTTCATGAGTAGAAAGACTATTAGGACACATGACATACTTTATTTGTCATTTGGAGGGATAAAGAAAAACATATTTGCTGGTGTGGTCTTTTGTGTGCTTTTCCAGAATTTGTTTCACTGTGAATACCAGGCTGTCCTGGAGATCATTTTGTAGACCCAACTACCTTCAAACAGAAAGAATTCCCTCTACCTCCTGAATGCTGAAATTAAAAGGCCTTTGTCATCACACTTACAGCTAGTGTCCTTTATAACGTTTTTATAACACCAATGTTCAGTAATTAACAAGGGAAATAATAGCACCCAGAAAAGCATGTGCTGCCTAATAGTAATAATTGATTTATTGGATTCACCCTCAACCTAGGCAACCTGGCCCTGTTCCTACTCCCAAAGACTTCTCTTCCGGGCCTGGTGGTTTCTCCTCAGCACCTGACTGTCACTTCACACATGTCCTCTCTAGGGCCTGTTTCTTCTTAAGGAACCTTTCCAGGTCACAGTCTTGTCTAATGCTCAGGTTCCTACCATGCTCTGGATTCAACCTTCTCTAGTTTCCACTGGTAACCTTCCCTTCCCTCCTGGATCTGGCTTTCAGAGATGATAACTCTACACTGACATCTCAAAGGCTGTCAAAGGTTGGAAGGCTAAGCCTTGCATTCATTAAGTGACTCCATAAGGCAGTGCATTCAAAGGCCACGAGGAGCTGGGCCAATGGAACCTCCATGTCCCCAGTTGCAAGGGCCCCAACTGCAGAGCCTGCTTCTAAACTGCTTCCCTCCTCTTTATCAGCAAGCAACTCCTGCCAATTTTCTCTCTTTCTCTTTCTGCCCCCAATTGGTTGACACCTACCACTGCCTTCACTCCCTTTCCCAATAAATTCCTATAGGCTTGTTGAGTTTGTTGGATCCATTTTCATCACTCAATGCTGCAGCAAAGAATGACATGAACAATTAATAATAATAATGATCTGTAGAAGAACTATCTGTAAGTAGTGAATCTCTTCGGCTAGCTACATTGTTCAAGTTAAGAGCATTTCTTCCTCTTCCAGAGGACTGGACTTCTATTTCTAGCCCCCAAACCTGGTGTCTCAAAACCACCTGGAAATAAAGCTCCTGGTGATGATGATTTCTTCTTATCTCCATGGACACTTGGATGTGTATGTACATATGTGTACATAATTCAGGGTAGCACACACACACACACAGGGTTTCCCTTTGTAGCCCTTGATGTTCTTCATCTCAGAGATACACCCACTTCTGTATCCAGAGTGCTGAGTTTAAAGGCTTGAAACATCATTGCTTGGCTAAATTCTCTCTCTCTTTCTATCTCTCTCTCTTATTTTTTTTGTTTCTTTGTTTTTGTTTTATCTTGAGTTGTTTTAGGTTTTTGATATAGGGTTTCTCTGTGGCTTTGAAACCTGTCCAGAAATTTCTGTGTAGACCAGGCTGGCCTCAAACTGACAGAAATCCAACTGCCACTACATCCCAAGTGGTGAGTGGCATCAATGCCTAGCTGTTAAATTCTTTTTTTTTTTAATTCATTTGCTTTCCTGATGATTGAAAAGGAATTTGCCAATTAAGTACCTTCAGTAAAGCTCCAGAGGGAAAGTGTTAAGCATCTTTGTCTAGACTGGAGGTCACTGCCACACTTCCTCTGTGATGCCTAGTTTAAAAACTTGTCCATCTGTGGGTCCGGTAGATCCAGTTTGAACTTCCTGTAACTCCAGGACTCAGAAAGCTAATGTGGGGAGACAGCCAGTGTTTGAGGCCAGTCTAAGCAACATAGAAAGACTTTGTCTCAAAAAGAAAAAAAAAAATAAATCAAAAACCAAAATACTTTAGAGGCACAGTGACACACACTTGCAACCCAGCACTTAGGATGTAAAGGTAGAGGCAGGAGAATCAGGCCTGCAAAGGTCCTCCTATGCTAATAGAGAGCTCAAGATCAGTGTTCCCTATATGAAATCTTGTGTACAGAAGGAAAGTATCCACAGACAAGCACAAAAATTTGAAACCAAAACAGAATATGTCAAAACCTTATTATCTTTGATACCCGTACTTAGACTGCAGATTTAATCAAGCTGAAAACTAAATATTTTGAAAATATAAAGATATTTAAATTTGGGGAGTATTTGCAGACTGAAAAAAAAAAGGTTCAAGGGAACCTTTATACAGCAACAAAAGCATATGTAAGATACATAATCACTTATAAACAGGGAAATCTTCTAACGTGTTGAAAAAATAATTCAACCCTAACCTTGACATGTATTGCGGTAAATAAAGATCAGGATAAACAAATAGGCCGAAAAGATGTTTATTCAGGGAGAAATAACTTACGACCTAGACAGATGAACACCAGGAAATTCATCCCGATCCTCTCCTGTCCGAGTCACTCCAGAAAGAGAGCTCCTTCCTGGCCCCCTCTGACCTCCTTCCTCAGGTCACCTCCGCCCATCGCTCCACCCCCCAATGGGTGTGGTCAGTGCTACAGAAGGACTATCTCACTACAATTCCCCTTTTAGTCTAAAGAAAAGATTTAGGCTTAATACAAAACTATATACAAAACAGTGAATAACAAGTGTGCTCTAAGAAAAGGAAAATCGAGAACAAAATGACCTACATATCTAGTCCTAGGGTGAGGGCATAATGGAGTTTACAATAGAGTTGTCCTAAGCTGGAAAACATAAGTCTAGTACCTAATATATCTAACTAGGAAGAGAGAATAATAGTTGTGATAGTTTAATCTTCAACCTCATCAAGACCTGAGAAGGAAATTAACAATACTAGAGTAGACAGGAAAAGCAGATGGACAACTTCCAAAAGGTGCAGCAAGGACAATCACCCTAGGTCTCACAGCGATGTTGGTACACCCAGATTTGGCTAAGGCCAAGAGAACTTGACAGACCACAACAACAGCAGGGAAATAGAATTGCTGTCTTACCCTGACTTGGCAAGGTCAAGCAGTCTTCTATATTTGTCTCCTGCAAGCACATAGGACTGCATGTCCAAATCAGTGGTCAAGGTGGGGGCAATTCTATGCCCAACAGGCCATTAGCTGAGGCGAGATTGAACTCCAGCAGGAGCAACAACAGTGTCCAACATATTTTCGGGAAAGTGCACAGTGCTGTCAGGAGCAACAGTGTCTCATGTCAATGGAGTACTAATATTAAAACATTTAAATGCCATGTTCTGCATGTCTATGAAGTGATTGAAGATTAAGCATCTATATCTGACTAATCTCATAGGTACAGGAAATGTGAGTGAAGATAATCTGTAATACTCGGGAACTTAGCTAAAAAGACTGATTAAAACTTTCCTGAGTAAAGCAGGAACAAATACTTAAACAATATAACTATTTACATATACCTACATGTAAATCCCTAAAATAGAGGTAGAGTATAAGTGTCAAGACAAGAGGTAGAACTATAAAGGGCAGCAAGATAAATATCCCAAATTGTATCAAAATACAAAATGTCTTGAATACAGGAAAAGTATACATACATAGAATATGGTAAAAAATAATGTGCATAAAATATTATAAGTGGAAACATTTAACACTATATAACAAAATATAAACTTAATTTTATATAGCTTACCACATAAGAATACACAACAATGTAAGCTGTAAAATACTATCTCATTCTTACTCAAATTCTCAAGAAAATAGGCTAATCTACCTATATCCCATCTAAACCATACCTTTACCAACCATTCCCTATTCCTGTCTAAAAGATAAACCCGAGTGTAAGCATCACCCAATCCCAAATAACTAAAACCAACCCAAAGACGATGACTATTATCCCAAAATTCCAAGGGTAGGGAAAGGGGGCGTAGTCATATTAAGATTACTTCCTGCTGAAATGGGACGATGATTGCTCCAATGGATCCTGTAGGAAGAAAATTTTTAGCAACCAAATTTCGCAACAGAACTGGCTGTGACATATGTAGTTAGTCACTGTGTGGCAGAAAATTCTTGACTGTAGTTCTATTTGAAACTGGCCAGGGTGTAATAAAAAATACAAAAAGGAGAGTCTATCAACTACTTAGGATATAAAATAGGTCTACAGAAAATTAGACCACAAAAAGTACAGATCAGAAGAGATTGCTACCAGACTCTTAATGATCTTCAAAAATTACTAGGAGAGATTTCTCAACTGCAAACCATAATTGGAGTAGAAGGGCATGATTTGAAAAACTTGAAAATGGCCCTAAAAAGAGATAAGGACTTGAATAGTCCACGAATACTATCAGCTGAAGCTGAGAAGGAATTAAAATGGGTAGAATAGAGGATACTAGAAGCACATGTGGACCGTGTGGATCCAAACCTAGACTGTATTCTGGTTATATTACCATCTAGAGAATATCCTTCAGGGATTTTGATGCAGAGAGAAGATATCATATTAGAATGGATATTCCTACCACATAAACAGAATAAAAAACTAAAAACATATATAGAAAAGATCTCTGACTTGATTATAAAAGGTAAATTAAGACTTCGTCAGCTAATAGGAAGGGACCCAGCAGAAATTATAGTACCTTTAACTAATGAGGAAATTTCTTCCTTATGGAAAGATAACTAATATTGGCAGAGAGCTTACAGTAACTTTTTGGGAACAATTAGCAACAACTATCCCAAAACTGAGAGAATCAAATTCATAAAGAAAACGAGTTGGATCCTTCCACGCATTGTAAGAAAAACACGTATTTCTGGAGTTCATACATTCTACACTGATGCAAATAAATCAGGTAAGGCAGGATATAAATCAGAAAATATTAACAAAGTGGTTCAAAGCCCTTACAATTCTGTACAAAAGGCAGAATTGTATGCCATTCTCATGGTACTTATGGATTTTAAAGAACCCCTCAATATAGTTACTGACTCTCAATACGCAGAGAGAGTCGTTTTACACATTGAGACTGCAGAATTTATTCCTGACAATACAGAATTAACTTCATTGTTTATACAGTTACAAGATACTATCAGAAACAGGACTAATCCTATATATATAACACACATCAGATCCCATACGGGTCTGCCAGGTCCTCTAGCACAAGGCAATGATGAAATTGATCGTTTATTGATAGGAAGTGTGCTAGAAGCCTCAGAGTTTCATAAGAAACACCACGTGAACAGTAAAGGTTTAAAAAAGGATTTTTCTATCACTTGAGAACAAGCCAAGGAAATAGTAAGGAAATGTCCTACTTGCTCATTCTATAACCAAACTCCTTTACCACCAGGCAGTGACCCTAAAGGTATAAATAGAAATAAAATATGGCAAATGGATGTGTTTCATTTTGCAGAATTTGGAAAATTAAAATATGTACATCACACTATAGATACATTTTCAGGGTTTCAATGGGCTACTGCTCTGAGCTCTGAAAAGGCTGATTCTGTTATAACGCATCTTTTGAGGTAATGGCCATTATGGGCATACCTGCACAAATAAAAACTGACAATGCTCCAGCATATGTCTCCAGCAAATTGAAAGAGTTTTTTGAGTATTACAAGATAAAGCACATAACTGGTATACCACACAATCCTACGCTCCACCCCCCAATGGGCGTGGTCAGTGCTACAGAAGGACTATCTCACTACAGACATGTATATTGCAAGTGTCATCCTTTGGGTAGTTGGGTACCTGTAATCAAGATCCAGCAATCCCAGGTATCTCAGATACTAAGACAGTAAATTAGTCTACTTTATAGGCAGGAGTTCCAGACCAGCCATGGGATCAATACAAGAACTAAAAGAAAATTTAAAATTCAAGTAAGCAGTTCTCAGGAAGTTTAGACCCTTGAGTATTCAGGTATGGGTATGTACAGTATGTTTTCAGAAAACTGACATAAGTCATGGCAATGAACTTGTCATAATTTTGTTAGAATGAATCTCTCACTCTGTGCCTATTTGAAATCCTTTTTTTTTTATCACCTTGATATCATGAAACGGAAAATCCAACTCATTTAAAAAAATTTTTGAGCACATTAGACAACATACTTGTTTTAAATTTAATAAATAAAACTGTTTCTGTGGACGTGGGGTGTTGTTAAGTTTTTTCTACCCAAGACAAATGGTAAATTAAGTATTTTATTGGGAAACAACTTACACATGTGAACAATCACAAACTGACACACTGATATCACATAATTAAAGTTTCCATATGCGAATAGTTTCTCTTATGAGCTCTCATTCCTGTAACCCATGTGTTGAGTGTCTTAAAGTCTCCACAATTTTCCTACAACATGAATTGGTTCATGTAAAAGAAAGCAATCATGAAGAATTGGGCTTAAAGAACACAAATCATTTGAATGAGGTTTTCATGTAAATAAAGACAAGCAGGGTTCCCTTATCAGTGAATTCCTATGACTTTTGTAGACATGAGTTTGCATGTGAGAACAAAACAGAGACAGTGTAATACTTGAACTGATTGTTCACATGTCAGATATTTTTATCTCCAGAATCCTATGTAACTCAATGTACGTTGGCTGAAGATCACACAACATCCTTTCTAGTAAGATTACTTTACATAAGGGTATTCTTAGTCTGACAAAGATTATTATGATAAGCATAGTACACAACTTTACCACTTGGTATACATTCAGTGTCTTTCAAGTATGCATTTTTTTTATGACTTCAGAAAGCCATAGGATGTGTAAATGGTTTACTACTTTGATGGCATTCATAAGTTTTCTCCATAGTTTGTATTCTTATATAACTTTTAAGCACATCATGTGTTGTGAAAGCTTTACAACATTGATTACATTCATAGGGTCTTTCTCTAGTATGTGTTCTTTTATGATGTACCAGATGGCTGTGTTGTGGAAAAGCTTTACCACATTGATTGCATCCATAAGGTTTCTAACCAGTATGTGTTCGATGATGAGATTGGAAAGTATTGACACGTGAAAATGTTCTACCACATTGATTACATGCATAAGGTTTCTCTCTAGTATGTGTTCTTATATGAGTTTTAAGCTGAACATTACTTGCAAATGCTTTACTACATTGATTACACTCATAGGGTTTCTCTCCAGTATGTGTTCTTATATGACTTTTAAGCACATCATATGTTGTGAAAGCTTTACTACATTGATTACATTCATAGGGTCTCTCTTGAGTATGTGATCTTTTATGACATACTAGAGCATTCTGTTGTGAAAAAGCTTTACCACATTGATTACATCCATAGGGTTTCTCTCCAGTATGTGTTCTTATATGATTTTTAAGCACATCATGTGTTGTGAAAGCTTTACTACAGTGATTACATTCATAGGGTCTCTCTTGAGTATGTGATCTTTTATGACATACCAGATTGCTGTGTTGTGAGAAAGCTTTACCACATTGACTACATCCATAGGGTTTCTCTCCAGTATGTGTTCTATGATGAGATTGGAGATTACTGACACGTGAAAATGTTCTACCACATTGATTACATGCATAAGGTTTCTCTCCAGTATGTGTTCTTATGTGAGTTTTAAGCTGACCATTACTTGCAAATGCCTTACTACATTGATTATATTCATAGGGTTTCTCTCCAGTATGTGTTCTATAGTGAGACTGGAGATTACTGACACATGAAAATGCTCTACCACATTGATTACATACATAAGGTTTCTCTCCAGTATGTATTCTTTTATGAATTAATAGATACCAGTGTTGTGAAAAAGCTTTACCACATTCACTACATTCATAGCGTTTCTCACCAGTATGTGTTCTTTTATGTTTTTTTGAGATGACTGCATAGTAAAAAGACTTTACCACATTGATTACAATCTTGTGTTTTCTCTCCACTATGTGTTCTAGTATGTCTTTTAAGCATAGTATGTCTTGCAAAAACTTTACCACATTGACTACATTCATAGGTTTTCTCTACCAAGTGTTTTCTTTCACGGAGTTGGTGGAAACTTTGGCATGCAAAGACTTCACCATACTGAAGACTTCTATATGGTTTCTCTCCAGTGTGAATTTTTTTCAATCCTTTGAAGATGCCTGTAACATACAAAGTTATTCACACATTCATTGTGTATATTCACAGGATTCACTCCCGTATGGCTTCTTTTATTACTGCAAAGATAATTAGCATATGTAAAACTTTACCACATGCATGATAAAGAAATTTAGTACATGCATAAAATAAATTTATAATTTGGCTTAATTGTAGACAAGAATAAGATATTGAAATATACTTTCATAATGCTTCCCTCATGAGGTATTGTCTTGCTTTCAAAGAAGATACCTGTGATTCAGAGTATGAGCCTTTATTTCATGGCCCACATTTAGTGCATATGTTTACATGAGATTTCTCACATAATTGAAAATAATTGGACCATCTCAGACCTTTGCCATATTTATTGCATTTATCAATTTTTCCATTGTATAAATCATAATACACTGGCCAAATATACCAGTACAAATGGAAACATTCACATTCATATGGATTTACTGCAGTGTTTTTGTTGATATTTTTCAGATGATCTTGGAATACTGATAAATTTCAAACTCATTTAACACTCAACAAATATTCTCAAAGTGGGGACTACTGAATACCTTTCATTTCTTCTCAATGTCCTAAGAGAGAGAGGTATGTTTCTTCTTTCCATATTCTAAATTCACATGGCTTGTGCTTAGAGTAACATATATTCTTTTTTTTTTCCCCTAGGTTTTCTGATACATAATTTCTCTGTGTAGACCTGGATAGCCTGGAACTCGCTTTGTAGACCAGGCTGATCACAAAATTTTGGGATCCACCTTCCTCTTCATCATGAATACTGAAATTAAAGCCATGGGCCACAACTACCTGACTCAACATATGATATACTTATTAAAGTATCAATATCAATAAAAAGGTTTCCACATTGCATTCACACACTTTGACTTTCTTTTCCTCACAGACATGTGTTATAGGGATTAAGGTTTCTCCACAACAAACTTCTTGACACTCATAAAATGACCCTTTCGATATACATAGAAAAGTCACAAATATATAAGTAATGCCTGCTTTACTACAGACTATTTTCTTAGTAGGTCTTGGACATATAATTATGACCTATGAAACATGTATACTGTTTCAAATATCTGAATAGTATGAAACTCAACAGACGGGCATACCTACAGCACAGATCTCCAGGCACTACAATTCTAGGGTGATATCTGTTAAGGAATTGTTTCCTTCTCTTTTTACATGAATGCCTTGTAAAAACAAAAGAGTTACCTTTCACTGATACACATGATTTGGGCAAAAAATAAGAACCATATCTATACTTTAAGCTGCACTTATTTTCCCTGTTTAAATTTTTTAAGTGTGTCTCTTCACTAAAATTTCCAGAATACATTAAAATATCTTTAGAGCAAAATTTTCATAAATTTACATGTGAAGATTTACCTTCTATGTCTTCTAGAAGTTTGCCAATGATCTTCCATATTATGGTCATCCCAAATGTAGCCTGAAATAACAGAATATATATTATGTATTATTGTAAATTGTACAAAATTTATGTTAATAACTTCATTGACACTTTGAACCATGCCTCATTCACCAAAGTTTCCCTTTTCTCAATTAAAATTACAGAATAGTATCCGTAACCAAGAAACATTGGGTCTCTTATTTTAAAATATGAAGGAAAATACAGTCTCACCTGTAGTAGTGAGGTTCCTGTAGGTGTCCAGCATCACATCTGTGTAGAGACATTTCTGAGAAGGATTTAGCAAAGCCCATTCTTCCTGAGTGAAGTGGATATACACATCATCATAGGTCACTGCATCCTACAATAAACCATACATGTGAGACAAAGTCTAATACACTCACTGTAAATACAAACATCTTTGACAATATACTTATATAAATCTGGAGCCTCACACACTTATTTCATGACATGGTCATTATAATGCATTCACCTAATCCATTTAGAAGAAAAGTGAATAGGAGGTTAACATGCACCATTTCTTGGCCCTTTAAGTAGCATATAGCCATGAGAAAAAAAAAAGATCCCAATAAAGGGTATACAGGCATAAAGGGAGAGGCAAGCTACCAGAACAATCTATTGAGAACACATCAGAAATAAATTGTACAATAGGGACAGCCTGTCACTGAAATACCCCAGGATCTGGGAACGACATCCACCTTTGTTAGGTTTTCATTGCTGTTAAGAGACACCATGGACCAGGGCAAAACTTTCAAAGGAAGCATTTCATTGAGGTGTCACACTGAAAATTTCAGAGGTTCAGTTAATCAACATTATGGCAGGGGCCATATCAGCATGCAGACTGCTGCAGTCCTTGAGGTTAGAGTCCTTGTAGCATGACTCAGAGGCAACAGGAAGTTTCTGATACACTGGGCATCATTCTGAGAATAAGAAACCTCATGTCTCATCCTACAGTGATGTGATTCCTCTAACAGGGTAAAGTCCACTCCAACAAAGCCACACCACATCTGCTATCACTATTGGGAACTCACAGAGTATGGACTGACAGTTGGGGGACCTTCATGGCACCAAACTAGACCATCTGAATGTGGCTGACTCTTAGGTGACTTGTTCTGTTTGGCGGCCCCGGCAGTGAAACAAGGACCCATCCCAGGAGTACATGAGTAATATGAAACAATAGGTCAATTTACTGCCAGGTCATGAGGAAGAAATGCCAGAAGATGAGAAAAGTCTGGGAGGCAGAACAAAGAAAAGATGAAAGCTTGGTCAAGGGTGTTTTGCTGAAGCTATGTATTACTCTAAGTAAGCTTCTTATGAGGAATAGTGTCTTGTATACTACTTTCATGGGGGAATGGAAGTAGGGACATCTAGGAATCAACAGGGTTAACATTTAATGGGGCAAACTCAGGAAAATGCTACCCAAATAGTGCAGGGGCAAAACAGGGAATCCCAATAACATTACCGACTAATCCCTCAGTGGTCAGAGGCCCAATAACCACAGTTCCATGTATTGTGAAGAGTTGTGTAATTGGGATCTGAATTAGCCCCTCCACAAAGGCCCTGGCCATAGACAATTGCATTCTTTCCCAAGCATCTTCCTTGTTTCAAGGGATGAGCTCTATTTTATTCTTAATAGCTCAAAACCTGATGGAAATCACCTAAGGCTACAACCCTGAAGCTGTTATTTGTTCTGCCAAGAACTTTCCTGTGTTTCAGAAGGAACAATGTTACTTCTCCATGAGTGGGGATCTACACAAAAATTCTTGCTTGCTCAGTCCAGCCCTCAACACCTCATTGTTTTCCTTTTCAAACTGTTGTCACCTGGGCTCATCTTGCCCATATGACAAAGCCATGATTTTTCTCCAGAAGAAAATGGATATTTATGGCACACCGTGACTTAATGTTCATTGTGGCCCAGTAAGGAACCCTTGAACAGCTTGTAAAAGTCCTGCTCCATTGAAATCGGTGGTTAGTCTATTGCCATCGTTTGGAAACATATGTCTGGACTATCCTGGGGAGCAAATATATATTTTAGAATCCTAATCTCTAACATGAGTGGTTAGCATGAAACTCATTTTATTTATTTATTTTTTATTTAATTTTAGGTGCAGCACTCGCTCAGCTAAATTCTATTTTGAGAGACTAAACTATCCACCAAGAATTGATAAATCTTTATTTCAACAACTCCACTCTTCGACAACACAGCTGAATGGTGGAGTGTGGTCCAAAATAAGAATGCCATTTATACATGCATTTGACTATAACCTAGCAATGGGGATGCAGAGGCAGGTAGATCTCTATGAGATTGGGGATAGCCTGCACCACACAGAAAATTCTAAGTCAGGCTGCAAAGCTACAAGGAGAAATTCTATTTTAATATTATATAATATACACATACATATAAACATATACATATACACACACATATATATAACCTATATGTGCATGCAAATATATATGAAAAATAATTAAATAATATCATTTAGAGCATGCACAAAATTAACTCCCAATTTGGATACTCCCTTAGCCTAGAGACAAGAAGGAGTGCCTGGGCCAAAACTCAAATGACTTGACAGATTTTGATGATCCCTTTTGGAAGACCTCAGCCTCCCAGAGCAATTTATGGGTGGTGGTATAGGGAGGTCACTGGGGGAAATAGGAGGATGGCAGGGAGAGAGAACTGGGCTCAATATGTAAAGTAAGGTCTTTTTATTTATATTTTCACAAAAGAAGAAAATTTATTTTGATGGCAAAAAACAAAACAGTAATAACTCTGAATGGATGTGACCCCTAAACTTTAGATGTTAAGAGTAGGACTTCTGGAAGGCACTGAAGTAACCGAAACTCTCCTTCTTTGGTAAATGCCATCCCTGTGCACCAAAACCATAATGGAGCTGACTACACAGAAGTTTATTCACAATTCTACCGCATCAAAATCCTTTCCTCAGAAGCAGACCACATGGAGAAGTATTCATAGGCCACACAGTGGTCTGGGAAGCTGCTGGACCACAATGGGCCTAACTGAACACTGAATGTGGCAGCACATTCCAGTCCAGCCTCCTCCTTGAGGGCCTGCCAAACAGAATTCCATGACTCCCCATCCCACCCTCCCACATCCCGTCACTCACAGTGCTTCAGCTTCTCTGTTCATCCATGAGCTCCCTCCCCCTCACAATTCCCCACAGCACCACTCATAGAGAAGCAATCAATCCTCTGGCTCCTGTTCTGATACAAAACCAAGCCTGCAGCATGGCTCAAGGAAATCTCCTTCCAAACCTCAGACTGGAGGGTTGGCTCAATGTCCCTGATTGGCTAATAAGGCTTCAGTGACAAGAGCAGTTCCTCAAGGGTTAGAGTGTTCTTAAAGACACAGCAAGTCCTGCACCTCCTTTGGGCCTGGCTTCTACTCCGGACCTAGGAATTTTAGAGATCTGAACAAACAGAAACTTATTTTTTTAGAGACAAAATTTCCCTGTGTGGTGCCTGTTGTCCTCGAACTTGCTCATTAAACTGAGCTGTTCAATTCCTACATAATTATTATTATTAATATTGTTGTTGTTGCTTTCTAGTAGATTTTTCTCATTACTTGTTTAATATTAATTAATTATTTGATTATTTGATTAATTAATTCATTTCTTTTGATGTTTGAAACAGAGTTTCCCTTTGTGGCCCTGCTATCCTGGAACTTACTCTGTAGACCAGAGTCTACTCAGAGAAATCTACTTGCCTCTACTTCCTGAGTGCTGGAATCAAAGACGAAAGCCAACACTACATAGTCAGACACAAATTTCAGTGTCACTTACCCATGTCACCAATAAACGATCCAACCCACTTCCTGCAGTGCACAGGTTCTATCTCTCTTTCGTCCTCCACAAAATGTGCAGAGCTTGCTCAGACCATTACACAATGTAGACTGAAATGATTCTCTTATTGAACAGATGGAATGCGTCCCAGAATATTAAAGGTATAGAGAAATTTTTTAGGATACAAATGATGTTTGTTCTGTGCCATCTTGCTGAGGTCTGGAGACCTGAGGGGACTTTTTACCTGGTTGTCACAGGCCTCTCAGATAACCATGAGAGAAAGGCAGGAGCCATATTACAAACAAGATGATATATCTTTCTCCTCACAGATGCCAGGGTACAGGTCTATTGTATTGGAGATTTATTCCTGATATTTGAGTCAAATTCTTGACATATGAAGAATAATAAAAAAAAGTGTCATCTGCATAGTAAGCTGAATACTCAAAGACAATGGTGCTGGGAAGAACGTCTCTATCTATGAGTACTATGTTGAACCAGCACGGGTTCCTCAGTAGGAAGATGAGGAAACAGCTGCATTATTCAATGTTCTCTGTTTGAACAGGATTGGTAGAACATATCTCTCTGTGTCTGTAGAAAGTGGGTTTATTGGAATGTCTCACAGGCTCTGGGGTCAGCTAGTACATCAATGGTGATGACAAATGGAAATTTGAAGAATTCGGTATTTGTTTGGTTTATGGGTGTGGGTGTATCAGCTGGTCTTCAGTACACATGAGTATTTCAAAGAAATGGGCTTTAAAGCTATAAATCGATAAACTCAGCAGGATCCACATGCCATTAAATTTGTGGGGTCCATAAAGGTTTTCTCCTTTATGGTTGTGTTGTGGTATTTTGTTTTGCCAGGTGGTGGCTCATTCCTTTATTCCTGTACTTGGGAGGTAGATATGACTGGGAGGAAAGAGAAATATAAAGTGGAAGAAGGCAAAAGTTTATTGTATCCTAATGGAAGACCCTAGGATCAGAATTTCCCACCCTTTTGGTCTGAGGATTCAGCAGAAGTAAGACCTAGGGGTGGGCTGCTCTGCTTCTCTGATTTTTCATCATTAATCACATATCTGAATCCAGGTTTTAACTATTAAGACCAAGTAGAATTAACTTTACAATTTCCAGTGTAGTGTGTCAAAGCTAAATTGTGGTGTATAAGACTAGAATTGATGGTAATAGAATTGATGGAATAAATATTTATCAATTTTTCAAGTCTATTACTATCTATTGTGTGATTGAGCATGAGAGAAAATGATTTGTATGAGTATACATGTTATGGGATGTAGATAATTATGTGAAGTTGTGCATCATTATCTGACCTCTGGTCATCCCTCAAAAGAAGATGTACTGAGTCTCATGCCAAGATACACAACATGTATGATGAGCCATACTCTTCCATAGATTTCAGGGCATATGGCAAAAAAGATGTTTGTTCTGTGTATTTTGCTGAGGTCAGGGGAACTGGGTGTACATTTTATCTAGTGGTCACAGGCAATTTAGAATCCATGAGAGAAGGGAAGGAGCAATATCAGAAAGAACATGATATATCTTTCTCCTGTCAGATGCTTTGGTGATAGCTCCAATGCATTGGGAGTTTTATTCCTGAAATTCTTGAAAAATGAATAATAATAAAAACTGTCCAGACTTGAGATTGCAGAAAGACTTATTTTCTTGTTTGAGACCTGGTTCCTGTTTTCTTTACTTTTGTTTTTCCCTGCTTTTCTGAAGTCCCAGTGACAACCATGAAATAAGTGGTTTCAGTTCATCTGACATCAGTGGGAAACTACAGAACATCTCATTTTCTGAGCCAAAATCTCTCAATAGTATTTAGGACAGGGAATAATCACATTATGTGATTGTGTAGTGGCCTGTGAAAGCTAGAGAGCCACCTTGTTTTCAGGAGAAAGGAGTGGGTACAGGATGAGAACAGTATTTGCTATTGGAGTCAAAGCCAGTGCAGTAGAAATGTGTATCTCTGCTGACCGAGAAAAGGTTTTTGTCTGGGTTGGAAGGACAGGTCAGGAATCTTTGCGCTGTATCTTTAAAAGGGTGATCTTGTTACTCAATCATCACTAGCCAACCAGAACCCTCCTCATGATCTGTCAATAATAAAAGGTACAGGGGCCTTCTTAGGCCAGATTCAGGCTTTTCTCTAAAGGAGATCTGGCACTTTATTTGTGTGTGCTGTTCTTCGATTATTGCTGCAGTAAGTTCAATGGAGAGCTTGGGAGAGTTCAGGAATCACATGGTCAGTGAGAGGCTGCTGTCCCCAGGATGGAGGAGTACATGGTGTAGTAAATGAATCATGTGTTGGGTCCTCCCAACATCTGAGTGGGAACATGAAGACAGATTTTGCTTCCTGTGGGTTTTCATGAGATATGTGAAACTCCCTGGAATCAATGATATGACTCTTGACTAAAACTTTGTGGGTTGAATCTCTTCAGAGTATTGGGAGCAGGGATCCCTGTGTAGGGCTTTTTAGTCAACTTCAATGAGTTTTTTGTACATCCTTGGAAAGACTACAGTTCTTGGAGACATTTAACAATTTATATTTTACTTTATGTGATGTGATGGAAAAATTAAAAATTGGGGTTAATGGCAAGAAGGAAAAACTACAAAGAACAAGAATCTCTTCTAGTGGATAACTTCCTGATTTCAGAGTACAGACCCCACATTATTTTCATGAGATACAGGAAAAAAAAAAGAAAGAAAGAAAAGAAAACCTTGCAGGTGTGCCAATCAATCTTGATGCCCTTGCAATCTAACTTTGTACTCTATGAAATGCTGTAACCTTGAAAACTCTATGAGCTGAGACTAGGGGTATCAAGCCTCCATTTCACTTTTGTTGTTAGGTAACTTAGCCTTCCAGTAGAGTGAACTCCCAGACTGTTTTGTTCTTCCCAATTAAAACCTTTTGCTTTCACATTTGGGAATAACTTCATTGGACTTGAGGAAACCCAGGAGGTACAAAGTTTGTGGGCTCATCCCAGATTTCCTCCAACCACCCAGGACCTTTAAACCTGAAAGATTGAAATAGAGAAAGTAAAGACAACAAAAACAGAAGGAATGCTGGAAATGGAAAAACTGCGCAAAAGATTGTGAACTACAGACACAACATGACCAACAGAACAAAAGAGATGGAAGAGAGAATCTCAGGCATTTAAATAAACTAGAGGAAATAGATTCATCTACCAAAGAAAATCATAAATCCAACAAATACTTAACACAAAACATCCAAGAAATCTGGGACACCATGAAAAGGCCTAGGAATACATAGGCAGCGAGGAAGGTGAGGAAGACCAGCTCAAAGGTGTCAAAAACATACTAAACAAAATCATCGAGGACAACTTTCCCAATCTGAAGAAGGACATGCACATGAAAGTACAAGAAGTATACTGAACACCAATTAGGCTGGACAAAAGTAAAAAAAAAAAAAAAAAAAAAAAAAAACCCTAGAAATATAATAAGGAAAACACCTAAAACACAGAATAAAGAATACTATGTGCAACAAAGGAGAAAGGACAGGTAACATATAAAAGCAAAACAATCAAAATTACAACTGATACAACTGACATTTCCATGGAATCCCTCAAGGCCAAAAGGTCCTGGATAGATGTTCTACAAAGACTAAGAGTCCACAGATGCTAGCCCAGGCTACTATACCCAGCAAAACAATCATTATAGATGGAGAAAACAAGATATTTAATGACAAAGACAGATTTTTTCCAATACTTACCTACAAATCCAGCACTACAGATAGATTTGGAAGGAAAACTCCCACCCACAGAAGTTAACTATGCACACAAAATGTAGGCAACAGACAATCTCCCTATACAAGAAACCAAGGGTAATTGAGGACAAATATATTCACAATACCACTGCCAACATCAAATCTAAAACAAAAAAGCATCAATAATCAATGGCCTTTACTCACCCCCAATATTATGGTCTTAACTCACCTATAAAAAGACACAGGCTAACAGAATGGATCGGAAGAAAGAATTCTGCTGCATACAAGAAAAACATCTAAGTTTCAAAGATAGACATTACTTCAGGGTAAAAGGTTGGGGAATATCTTCCAATCAAATGTACACAAGAAGCAAGCAGGCATGGTTATCCTAATATCTAACAATTTAGACTTCAAACCAAAATGAATCAAAAGAGATGAAGATGCTCATTCAGTATTCATTGCAGGAGAAATCATTCAACACAAAGTCTTAATTCTGAAAATTTATGCCCGAAATACAAAGGAACCCAGAGTAAACCAACTGCAAACATCAGATTGAAAGGACAGAAGCTTATGGTGATTCCTCTAAAATCACGAACAAGACAAGGCTGCCCTCTCTCTCAATGTCTCTTCAATATTGTACGTGAAGTTCTAGCTAAAGCTATAAGACAAGAAAAGGAGATTAAAGGGATCCATATTGGAAAGGAAGAAGTTAAACTATCACTATTTGAAGATGATATGATAGCTTAATAAGCAACCCAATAAACTCTACCAAGGAACTCCAATAGCTGATAAACACCTTCAGCAAACTAGCAGGGTACAAGATATACTCAAAATAATCAGTATCCCTACTTTTCTCAGACAACAATGAGATTGAGAAAGAAATCAGAGAAACATAACACTTTACTATAGCCAGAAAGAACATAAAGTATCTTGGAGGAACACTTCCCAAACAAATGAAAGACCTCTATAATAAAAATGTTTGGCTCTAAAGAAAGAAATTAAAGAAGATACCAGAATATGGACAGATCTCCCATGCTCTTGAATAGGTAGGATAAATATAGTAAAAATGGCAATCTTGCCAAAAGCAATCTACAGATTCAATGCAATCTAAATTAAAAACCCACCACAATTCATCACTGACCTTGAAAGGATAATAATCATTTTTTTATGGAAAAACAAAAGACCCAGCATAGCCAAAACAGCCCTGTACAATAAAAGAACTTCAAAGGCATCACCATCCCTGACATTAAGCTCTACTACAGAGTTATACTCCTAAAAACAGCCTGGAATTGCCATAAAAACAAACAAAACAACAACAACAACAATAAAAAAAAAACAGGTAGAACATGGAATGGGGGGTCCACTTGGAGTTCCTGCAGGCAAGATCCTTGACCCCCAAATCCGGGCCCCTGCAAAAGAACGAGGTCTCAGCTGGAGAGCGCCAGTTTCCAGTGAGATCCCACTACCCTGCAAAACCTTCTCAAGTTCCAGCCCAGCCCTCGTCCTCTTCTGCCGGCTATTGGCCAGAGGTGAGTTTGGGCCCAATCGGGGCTGCCTGTCCCCTTCAACCTCTTTCCCCCTCCCCCGCCTGAACTCCCTGGATTGGCCCCTGATCCTGCTGCTCCTGTCTCCGGTCCCCTTTGAGAGCACCCTTGGAGCTCTGATACACCCCCACCCATCCCAACCTCCAGCCTACCCCCCCACCCTGTGCCCTACCCCACCTACGGTCCTGCCGCTCTGGTTGAGCACTGGGACAGAGGGTGGAGCCAACAGTCCACCCTAGCCCTGGAGACCTCTCGGAGCAACTCCGAACAAAGGAGACCTGACTATCCACGTGGGACCACCTGTAATTTCCACCGGCTTGGTCCCTGACCCCGCCTCCAGTCCTCTGCTGGAGTCCCAGGCCCCCTCCCAGAGATCTGCCTATCTCTGCGGGTCCACTTGGAGTTCCTGCAGGCAAGATCCTTGACCCCCAAATCCGGGCCCTGCCAAAGAACGAGGTCTCAGCTGGAGAGCGCCAGTTTCCAGTGAGATCCCACTACCCTGCAAAAACTTCTCAAGTTCCAGTCCAGCCCTCGTCCTCTTCTCCCGGCTATTGGCCAGAGAGAAGCCTCCTAGAGAGCTTGGACCACACAGAGATACAGACATTGAATCTTTGATCCACATAAGCCCATCTGGGAAGGACCATAGAGAGAGGGAAGAGACACCACCAACACCTACAGGAAGAAGCTATGGGAAGAAGGCAATACAAGAGAACACCTAACAACAGAAAGACAAACATGACACCACCAGAATCTAGGGAATCTACACCAACTAGAATGGAACACAACAACAAAGCAGAGGAAGCAGAAGGGTATGACTTAAAAATCACCATCATAAAAATGATAGAGGCCCTCAAAGAAGATATGAGAAAATCCCTTAAAGAAATAGAGGAAAAAACAAACAAAAAAGTGGAAGAAATGAACAAATTCCTTAAGGAAAGTACAGAAAGCCAAGAAAAAACAATTAACCAGGTGAAGGAAACGGTTCAAGATTTGAAAACCGAAATTGAGAAAATAAAGGCAACACAAATGGAAGGAAAGCTGGAAATTGAAAAGCTGGGCAAAAAATCGGAAACCACGGACACAAGCATAACCAATAGAATTCAAGAGATGGAAGAGAGAATCTCAGGCGCAGAAGATAAACTAGAAGAAATAGATTCATCGACCAAAGAAAACCATAAATCCAACAAATCCTTAACACACAATATCCAGGAAATGTGGGACACCATGAAAAGGCCAAACCTAAGAATAATAGGCATAGAGGAAGGTGAGGAAGCCCAGCTCAAAGGTGCTGAAAACATATTCAACAAAATCATCGAGGAAAACTTTCCAAATCTGAAGAAGGACATGCCCATGAAAGTACAAGAAGCATACCGAACCCCAAATAGGCTGGACCAAAGAAAAAAGACCCCTCGACATATAATAATCAAAACACCTAGCATACAGAATAAAGAAAAAATATTAAGAGCAGCGAAGGAAAAAGGACAGGTAACATATAAAGGCAGACCTATCAAAATTACACCTGACTTCTCCATGGAAACCCTCAAGGCCAGAAGGTCCTGGATAGATGTTCTAAAAGTATTAAGAGAACACGGATGCCAGCCTAGGCTACTATATCCAGCAAAACTCTCAGTCAATATAGATGGAGAGAACAAGATATTCAATGACAAAACCAGATTTTCCCAATATGTATCTACAAATCCAGCCCTACAGAAAGTATTGGAAGGAAAATTCCAACCCAAGGAAGGTAACTACGCCCACAAAAATGTAGGCAACAGATAATCCAACTACACCAGAAACCTAGGGTGAAGCAGAACAAATATATTCACAATACCACTGCCAACAACAAACCTAAATCAAACAACCATCAACAATCAATGGTCCTTACTCACCCTCAACATTAATGGTCTTAACTCACCTATAAAAAGACACAGATTAACAGAATGGTTACGAAGACAGAATCCATCCTTCTGCTGCATACAAGAAACACATCTTAGCTCCAAAGATAGACATTACCTCAGGGTAAAGGGTTGGGAAAAGATTTTCCAATCAAATGGAAATAAGAAGCAAGCAGGCGTAGCTATCCTAATATCTAACAAACTAGACTTCAAACCAAAACTAGTCAAAAGAGATGAAGATGGTCATTTCATATTCATCTCAGGAGAAATCCATCAACACAAAGTCTCAATTCTGAACATCTATGCCCCTAATACAAAGCCACCCACATTCGTAAAAGAAACACTACTAAAACTCAAAGCTCATATAAAACCTCACACACTTATAGTGGGAGACTTCAATACACCACTCTCAACACTAGACAGGACCACAAATCAGAAACTCAACAAAGAAACAAAAGAATTAACAGAAGTTATGTCTCAACTGGGGCTAACAGACATCTATAGAACATTCCATCCAAAGACAAAAGAATATACCTTCTTCTCTGCTCCACATGGAACCTTCTCTAAAATCGACCACATACTAGGAGACATAACAAACCTCAACAGATACAAGAGAATAGAAATAGTCCCCTGTATCTTATCGGACCACCATGCTTTAAAATTGGAATTCAACAACAATACAAATAGCAGAAAACCTTCAAACTCATGGAAACTTAACAATGTGCAATTGCACCACTCCTGGGTCAAAGAAGAAATAAAGAAAGAAATTAAAGACTTTCTAATATTCAACGAGAATGAGGATACAACATACCCGAACTTATGGGACACCTTGAAAGCAGTGCTACGAGGGAAGTTCATTGCACTAAGTGCCCATATGAAGAAAACAGAGGATAGTCACATAAATGAATTAACAGCGCAACTGAAAACCTTAGAACAGAGAGAAGCGAATTCACCCCGCAGGAGCAGACGCCAGGAAATAATCAACTTGAGGGCTGAAATCAACAAAATAGAAACCAGGAAAACAATACAAAAAATCAATGCAACAAAGAGTTGGTTTTTTGAGAAAATCAACAAGATTGATAAACCTTTATCCAAATTAACGAAAAAGCAGAGACAGAACATGCAAATTAACAAAATCAGAAATGAAATGGGGAACATAACAACAGACACAGAGGAAATCCAGACAATTTTCAGGTCATACTTCGAAAATCTGTATTCCACAAAAATTGAAAATTCAAAGGAAATGGACAAGTTTCTGGATAACTATCACTTACCAAAATTAAATCAAGAACAGACAAACAACTTAAATAGACCTATAACCCGAAATGAAATAGAAGCAGTCATCGAAAGCCTTCCAACGAAAAAAGTCCAGGGCCAGATGGATTCAGTGCAGAATTCTACCAGACATTCAAGGAAGAACTAATACCACTACTCCTCAAACTGTTCCACAAGATAGAAACAGAAGGTTTATTGCCAATCTCTTTTTATGAGGCCACAATAACTTTGGTACCCAAACCTCACAAAGACACAACTAAGAAAGAAAACTACAGACCAATATCCCTGATGAACATCGATGCAAAAATACTCAATAAAATAATGGCAAACCGAATTCAAAAATACATCAGAGAAATCATCCACCATGATCAAGTAGGCTTCATACCTGGATTGCAGGGATGGTTTAACATACGAAAATCTATCAACGTGATCCACCATATAAACAAACTGAAAAAGAAAAACCATATGATTATCTCCCTAGATGCAGAAAAAGCCTTCGATAAAATTCAACACCCTTTCATGATAAAGGTATTAGAGAGGTCAGGGATAACAGGAACATACCTAAACATAATAAGAGCAATATACAGCAAACCAACTGCCAACATCAAACTGAATGGAGAGAAACTTAAGCCAATTCCTCTAAAATCAGGAACAAGACAAGGCTGTCCTCTCTCTCCATATCTCTTCAATATCGTACTAGAAGTTCTAGCTAATGCTATAAGACAACAAAAGGAGATCAAGGGCATCCAAATTGGAAAGGAAGAAGTCAAACTGTCTCTATTTGCAGATGATATGATAGTTTACATAAGCGACCCAATAAACTCTACCAGGGAACTCCTACAGCTGATAAACACCTTCAGCAAACTAGCAGGATACAAGAT
Organism: Phodopus roborovskii; assembly: GCF_943737965.1. NCBI lineage: Eukaryota > Metazoa > Chordata > Mammalia > Rodentia > Cricetidae > Phodopus > Phodopus roborovskii. Next base: position 143,728 of record NW_026125621.1, read on the forward strand.
AAACTCAAAAAAATCAGTAGCCCTATTTTTTTCAGACGACAAAGAGGCAGAGAAAGAAATCAGAGAAACATCACCCTTTACAATAGCCACAAGCAACATAAAGTATCTTGGTGTAACGCTTACCAAACAAGTAAAAGATCTATATAATAAGAACTTTGTGACTCTAAAGAAAGAAATTAAAGAAGATACCAGAAAATGGAAAGACCTCCCATGCTCTTGGATAGGTAGGATAAACATAGTAAAAATGGCAATCTTACCAAAAGCAATCTACAGATTCAATGCAATCCCCATTAAAATCCCACCACAATTCTTCACCGACCTTGAAAGGATAATAATTAACTTTATATGGAAAAACAAAAGACCCAGGATAGCCAAAACAACCCTATACAATAAAAGAACATCAGGAGGCATCACCATTCCTGACTTTAAGCTCTACTACAGAGCTATAGTTCTGAAAACAGCCTGGTATTGGCATAAAAATAGACAGGTAGACCAATGGAATCGAATTGAAAATCCTGATATTAATCCATGCACCTATGAACACCTGATTTTCGACAAAACAGCTAAAATGATACAATGGGGCAAAGACAGCATCTTCAACAAATGGTGCTGGCACAATTGGATGAGGGGTGTAGAAGACTGCAGATAGACCCATGTCTGTCGCCATGCACAAAACTCAAGTCCAAATGGATCAAAGACCTCAACATCAATCCAGCCACATTGAACCTCTTAGAAGAGAAAGTAGGAGGTACCCTTGAACAAATTGGTATAGGAGACCGCTTCTTGAACATAACTCCAGGGGCACAGACACTGAAAGAAACAATTAATAAATGGGACCTCTTCAAACTTAGAAGCTTCTGTAAGGCAAAGGACACAGTTGACAAGACCAAACGGCAGCCCACTGACTGGGAAAAGATTTTCACTAATCCTATATCCGACAAAGGGCTGATCTCCAAAATATACAAAGAACTCAAGAAACTAGTCAACAAAACACCAAATAACCCTATTAAAAAATGGGGTACAGAACTGAAGAAAGAATTCTCAATGGAGGAAATCAAAAAGGCTGAAAGACACTTAAGAAAATGCTCCACATCCTTAGCTATCAGGGAAATGCAAATCAAAACAACTTTGAGATACCATCTTACCCCTGCCAGAATGGCTAAAATTAGAAACACCAGTGATGACTTATGTTGGAGAGGATGTGGAGAAAGTGGAACACTCCTCCACTGCTGGTGGGAGTGCAAACTCATACAGCCACTTTGGAGATCAGTATGGCGGTTCCTCAGGAAAATGGGAATTAGTTTACCACAGGACCCGGCAATCCCCCTCTTAGGCATATACCCAAAGGATTCACATCAATGCAACAAAGACATCTGTTCAACTATGTTCATAGCAGCACTATTTGTAATAGCAAGAACCTGGAAGCAACCTAGATGCCCTTCAATTGAAGAATGGTTAATGAAGATGTGGCACATCTACACAATGGAATATTACTCTGCAGAAAAAAATAATGGTATCTTGAAATTCGCAGGCAAGTGGATGGCACTTGAAGAAACCTTCCTGAATGAGGTAACCCAGTCACAAAAAGAGGAACACAGTATGTACTCACTCATATATGGATTTTAGACCTAGATCAAATGATCACCAGCCTATAATTCACATCACCAGAGGAACTAGGATACAAGTTGTATTCTAAGAGATTCATATAAAGTCCCTCACAGAACTGGGAAGGGACAAGTCCCCCAGACCTCAGGTATAGTGGGGGAGGACAGCTAATGGAGAGAGAAGTAGGAGAAAATGAGAGGGAGGAGAGGAAGGCATGTGCGACTAGGAGGATTGAGCCTGGTTAGGAATGGAAAATAGGAAGAGAGAGAGAGAGACAGAGACAGAGAGAGAGAACATAAAAGAGGGAGCCAATATTGGTTTGAAGATAAAGTTGAACACAAAGAAAGGTCGAAGGAACTACAAGACTGCTCCCAACTAACAATCTCAGCTTCCGTGGAAAGGCTATCATAAATGCCCTTCCCGGAGAGTGAGATCAACAACTAACTTCTCCATGGAGTCCTCAACTAATGCCTGTTGAAAACAGGAGCAAACACCCATACATAAACACTGAGTCAAACTAGAACCCAGAAGCAGATGGAGAGAACAAGACCATGCGGTAGAAGTACATAGAGACAGCTTACCTGAACAAGGAGGAGCTAAGGGCCACTAGACTGATAGCTGGGAAGCCAACAGGGGTCTGACTCGGACTCCCCTGAATATGGGTCTCAGCCAGAAGGTCTGAGCAGTCTAAGAGACCTCAGACAGTGGAGCCAGGATGTATCCCTGGTGCACAAAAGGACTTTGCAAACATATCCCCCCATGGAGGGATAACTGTCTTATTCTAGAGATAGGAGAGAAGCCCTAGTCCCTACTTCACAGGACCTGTCAGATCTACATGACCCCAACTGGATGGCATTCCCCTACATATTGTATTGTGGTGGGGGGTTGGGAGGGGAGGGTGTTTAGAGTGCATGGGAGAGGGTAGAGAGGGCAAAAGGGAGGGAAGGAGGGGGGGAGGGCTTGGGGGGAGGGAGGGAGGGAGGGAGAGGGAACTGGGATCGACATGTAAAATAATAATAATAAAAAAAAAAAAAAAAACGCTTTGACTCCAAAATTTAAGTTGAAGAACAAGTTACTGGGGAAAAGTATTTCTATTTTTGTTTCCACAGAAAATGAAAAGATGTGGATTCCTTCCAGACTAATGTGGTTTGATCACACCAGACCGCCTGAAACAGAGTACAAGCTGATCCTACATTCCAAACAGCTGGACAAACAG